>NW_026556607.1:0-33807 GCF_029017545.1 Prosopis cineraria
ATTCTGTCAAGGTCGATTACCTATAAAAGAAACTGGAGTAAATAAGTTTATTACTAAGGACTTGAGGTATATGCTGCTTTGATCAAAGGATTTAAATTGGATGTTGTTCCTCTATCATCTTTGAAAAGATTAAAACTTAGTCCAGCTGAGCAGAAAAAGATATGGGAAAATCTCATCTATGGAAATGTAATTTCCAAAATGCTAGAAGATCAGAAGATTATATACCTGGAAGGTAATGAAGTGCTGGGACATGAGAGATCAATTCTATGACTCTAAAAAGATAGAGATTATTAAAGAAGTAGGTGGTGCTCAGACTAAAGCTCATTTAGTATTAGCTAATAGTGCTCAAGGCAGACAAGATTCTTAACCAGCTTAGAATGATTTATCTATCCCACCTACCATCACAAGGAGTAATCTTGATTCAAATGCTGTCAAGTGGTTAGATAGGAGATTTAAGATTCAAGCTGAGCTTTTCACCTTGAGTCTTGAAAGATAAGCTAAAGACTTCAATTAGAGACTAAGAAAGCTTTTGAAGAAATTAAGAAGAATTCAAGGAAGAAATTGGCTTCCAGAGAGCTCAAGTTTTGAGTTTAGAAGGAATACCAGCTAGCCCAAAAGATTCATCCAAGAACTATTCTCCCTTTAGGATAGGTGCTCCTACTGGTGTCTCTTTCTAAGAGAATGTTGTTGTCTCTTTACATAAGGATTTTATGACAATACACACATACAACACCTCTACTTCAAAGAAGGAGACTAAGGTAGCCATTGACAGTGACTTAACAAATACCCTCCAAGATTGGGAATCTAAGGGTTAGACCAGTTTCCTCTACTAATTTTGAATTGAGAGCTATGTTTGAAGATAGTTCAGAAGGAGCTAAGTCACATGCTTTAGAGAGCAATAAGCTTGCACTGGTTGTGGCCAAGATTTCTAGAGAGTATATTGAGATATCTAATGATAAGGAAGACTTGGAGTCTACACAGTCAACCTCACCTTCTACTCCATTCTTCTCTGGTGTCAACTATACTTAAGCCTTTCAAGACTTAATCAAGAGAAATCTTTATTTTATGTTATCTCCCACACCACTCACTATTATATCAGAATATAATGTTGTATTCAAGCCTCCACCAAAGTTTAAGAACAGACCAGTCTAGACTAAAAGTGGTACCTCTTTATCTTATGTGCCTTCCTCTAACTTGTTTGTTCCTGTTGATTGTCCAAGCCTTCTACTAATGATAAAAGGAGGGAGAAGTATGATGCAAAGGAAATTCACAGAGCAGACAGCAAGGTTCAAGATAGTAATTAGACAAGAGTATGGTTGAAGATTCAGGAAATGGCAAGCATAAGGGTTAACCTGTTATGAGAAGACCAAGAAGTGCCTTACCTAGACTCAGTGGATTCAAAGTAAAGTCTTTAGAGACCTCTAAGCCTCAATCCTCATCTAAACCCTTAAATCTCAATCCTCTCAACCCTCTAAAAGAACCAAACCTTCATCTCCCACTACCAAGAAATTCCATGAGTTAATGGATTTCTTTGGTAATATCTTTAAAAAGAGAATTGAGTGGTTGTTTGAATGTTTATCTTTTTATATGTTTAAGCTCTCTCTAATAATTTGTACCTTCTTTTGCATATATATATATATATATATATGTTATATGTGTAATGTGCATTTCTTTCATTTTTATTTATGATTATTTCTTTTAAGAAGTAGAGACCAAAGTCTCTTCGAGAACTAACTCTTTACATCTGAGTTTTGTCCTCACCAAAAAGGAGGAGAAATATTGAACCCTATTTTTGATTATTACAAAATTAAGAGAAGTTTTGTACATTTCAGGCTTTCTTAAATAAAATAAATGGCTTAACATTAAAACTGGCTAAGTAAGAGCTTATACAAATAGAAGGTATGCCATCTTGGTAGTTAAGTATTTGACTTAATTATAGTCCTTTATGTGCTTGAAGTTGTCTTGTTAAAAAAATATTTCTAAATGTTTTTAACACTGGTCCTGAATGCCTTAACACCAGTGTTACCTCAATTAACTTCACTATTCTATTGATTTTTGATACATATAACACTGGTCCTACTCATTCTAACACTAATATTACCCTTTTGTACTTATGTAATTAAGTCTCTCTTGTTCGAATTTTTTCTTTGAACCGGTACTATCTTTTCAACATTGGTCTTATTTCTCTTTTATCCTTAGTTATGTCAACACATGCATTACGTGGCTGGCACTATACTAAGTTTTGCTCAAATTTGTGCAATACATGTGCTAACATCTTAACATCGGTACTGTCCTTTCTTCTATTCTTTGAAGAGACTTGTTCAATATGTTATTTTGGTGTTATTTTCTTTTAACACTGGTGCTAAATAATTTTTTTAAAAATATTCTAATTCTTCTAAAAATATCAAGAATCCTCGTTTTTTACGTACTGGATTACACCGGTACTACAAGGACAACACCTGTGCTAAAACTTTCCTTTTATGTATGGTCATGACTATAACATTGGTGCTAGATCATAGTAACACCGGTGCTACTTTGAAGATTTGTGCTTTGTTTTTTGTATCTCTTCCGAAAGTCATCAAACCTCATCTTTTAATCCTTCTTTTCATCTATAATCATCTGAGTTCACTCTATATCCTTCCCAAATGATATCTAATCATAGTAGTCTGCTTAAAGTTCTTCTAACTGCAAATATTTAGTCTAATCATCGAGCTTTTCTTCTATTATATCAAAACGTATAAGTTTCAACCACTTTTGTCAGAAGCATTTAATGTTTTTAGCTGTTACTATACAAAATAGGAAGTTTCTGCCATAAAGCACTATTCTATTGGCTAATCCATTGAAAAACCTCAGAGAAGCTCGGATATATAAGGAAACTCAAAGCTAGAAGGAAATAGATCACAAGCAACCTTCAACAGAAAAATTTATGAGTCTAATAAATCATTTATGATTCACAACTATAAATAAGACTCATTTATGAAACACGAAAGACACATAAAAATGCAAACTGCAAGAACATTCTGTATTTATTGAGTATCAAAGTTTACCTACCTTCTGTGTATCATTTATTGATAAAAAGCTTCATTAATTAGATATCTACTCTTAAAGAGAGTTTCAAAGCAATAGTAGTTCATTCTTGAACTTATTCTATTTATCCTTGTTTTACATCTTCAAAATAGATGAACTTAAGCTCGGGGAGCTTAAGGGGATTTATTATTACCTTTATAAGGGGAGAGTTTCAGACTTATTGAAAGGTATGTTTATGTACTATGGCAACCAAGAGCCCAGATTAATCTTGGTAATATAGTTAAAAATCTTAGGAGGTTCTTGAGGATTGGACATAGACTCAAGTGGTAGGAGTCGAACTAGGATAAATCATCTATATCAAGCTCTATTCCTTCAACTCTAGTGATTAGTGATTTCATTCCTTCATCTCACTTTATTATTACTATATTTTATTTAAATTTTCAATTAGCCCAATTCACCCCCCTCTTAGGGCATTTACAATAAACGATCACTTACATACATGCCAGCGATGGCTAAAGACAAAGAAGGAAGATCGAAGCACAAAGAGTTGATCAAAGCTCGCTCTCTCTCTCTCTCTCTCGATTCTGGAAAAATTGAAAAGGAATATGGGGATGAAGATGGAAATCGTGTGTTTTTAAATTTCTATTTGTTCTCTATTTTTTTTTCTTTTTAAAGGGAATTTTAGAAATTTTACCCTAGTAAGCTAAATAAAATATCTCTTATGGTTCTTCCTAGATTCAAACTCCAAAGTAATAGGTAGAAGCTCAAAATGATTCCCACTAAGCTACATATTCACTTTATTATAACTACCCTAAAATTTATAAAACGATAAAATCAAAATATGTTAGTATTAATTTTAATATTATTATTTATTTATTTTTCAAGGTTATTACATGTGAAGTGTTGCCTAGATCTATAGGCAACAATTTTCAAGCCTGTAGCAACATTTTTCAACTATTCCTAGATTAGGAAAATGTTGTAGTGGCTTGAGCCATGCTACTAAGAGTTAACACAAGAGTGAATACAAAATATACCATCAAGAAAAAGAATGGAAAGAAAGAACTACTCATGTTAATTATAATGAAAACATGAATTTATCTTGTAGTTGCTATTTTTATAAATTAGATAAATCATAAGGATGTCACTAACAGCTCTAAGGTACTTCCTAGCATTCTCACCCAAAATATCAAATCAATCTAATGCATGAACTATCCTAACAATAGTTGGCAAGAGTACCTTTATAATTGGCACTAATTCTATAATGAAAAGTTTTTTGAACTCTACGGTATCTTCATCCTATAAAAGAAGAAAAATCAAAATGTCTCACTTCTTTATCAGAATATTCTAGTAATTGAAATTACAAATGACAAAATTAGGCATGCTGCTTTTGAAATTAGGGCATTCAAAGCTTTGGGTTCCAAAATGTCTTCAAGATTTATTATAGCATGATGAATGGAATATTATAAGAGAATCATTATGTAATCTAGTTAAAGATATTTTTGTTAGCCCCTAAAAGATGTCGGGGCTATTTGAAAATGTTTTTGTTTTTATTGTTTTGAGAATTGATATTTTGTAAAACATATTTTGAGAATAAAAAATAATAAAAATAAATGTTTTTTCTCATTCTCCCTTGTTCTCCAGAACAATAATCTTAGAACACCTAAAAGTTGTTGCCGTTTTTTTTTTTCTAAAACAATATTTTATTTTTTTGTTCTCTAAAATACTTTTTGAAAATAATTATCAAATAGATTTTTTTATTCTTTTACTCTAAAAAACAGAAAACTATTCTCAAAACATATTGCCAAATAGGCCATCATCTCTAGTTTTTGCTTATAACATTTTGATTTTGAAGATAGCCCTATTTGTTCTTTGTTGAAGGATAGTTATGAGTTCCTTACTTTAGCTAGCAAAACCACTATGATCAAATTAGAGTTAACCATTCTGAGATATAGACTATTGTTATGAGCAAGGAAAATTTTAAAGCAAGTTGAGAGAGATAGTAGAAGGTTCCTATGGACCATTAATGAAGAAAAGAAGCTTTACTTAATAGAAATGAGTAAGAAGAAAGATGGTGACTTGGTATGAAAGGATTTCCATTGACAAAATGAAAGATTGCTTGAGCATTGCTAGAAATTAATCATGGAGAAAGAATATAATAAGACCCTTAACAAATGCTTCTAGACGAGACCACCTTTAATTATGAAAGAGAATGTAATGCAAATTTGAAAAATTTTCATTTAAATATGAGTTTAAAATTTCACTTTTATTTTATTTTCAACCAAAGTTAATAACTTAACAACCTCTCCTTAATTCCAGTGAGTTGTTAGAAGTACCTTATAATAAGGACCAAATGGAGTATTAGTTATTAAAATTAAATTTATCCGATGTGAGACTTTTTACATCAGCTTAAATTCTTTCACATTTAGACAACCTAACAATCTCTCCTTTAAAATGTATGGCATATAGAAGTCCCTACTACATTATGGGTCAATCCTATTTTGGGTTTCATACATGTAAGCAATAGCAAGATTTTTACATCCCATGCAAAACCTAACTCTAATACCATTTGTTAGAAATAAAAAGCGACTGTTTGAAAACAAAAGGAGAGGACAAATAGGCAAAGAGTAGTAAAAGATGTCACATCTCAATTTAAAACCTCATGGCTCAAATGTAAGGTTGCCCTTACTAATCCATACTTAACTCTAAAGTCAAGGTAATCATGGCATTAACCTAAGAAGATTACCAAGTTTATAAAATTACCTAAATAGGATCCTAAGTTTTTTAAACTTTCCAAAACACTTTAATATACTTTTAAAAATAAAAAAAATTAGAGTAAAATTATGTTTATGAAAGCATAGGATACCAATTTGTATCAAGGCATTTGCATAATAATTGAAAATGGCATAATAGTGTGAAAGATAAGGAGTACACCATAGCTTGTATTGTGGTATAGGTGCCTTGCATCGCAACACATTGCATAAAATGACAACTACTGCTATTGTCATTTAACAACAGTAGAGGCAAACTTTTGATGCTCCCCATTTCTCCATTTGTCCTTTGATTAAGGTGATCTCTTTGTCTATAGAAAGCTTTTTTAAAGCTCTAGATAATGGTACTAGTTTCATTTACAAATAATTCTTCGTTAAAAAGTTAGACACTCATTTGCAAACTCACTCCTTTCAACCTTTACAACACATCTATGGTGTCTAATTCCATCCATAAGTGCCAAAAGCTCACAAATGCCCTTAAATCACACTCACTATGCTAGAAAGGATGTGTGCAACACACCACAACATTCCAACAACACATAAATCATAATTCCAATGCTCAATCCCTTAATAAAAAAAATAGAAGGGGGAACTAATTACTATGAATTTCAACCATTCTCTTTTACAACCAACAATATCATTGATATCATACTTGCACTTGTATTTTTGCCCTATCAATATATCAAAATCAATCATACATACAACCTATGGCTCAAAATACAAAACTTAACTCAAATCAACCTGTAGTGCTAGTAATCACAAAACAATGCAACCCCAGTTAGCAACATCATACAATTCATACATATAGTTATTCAAAAGAAATGAGGCCTACAAGGTAGGACAACAAGTCTTATGCCTCAAGCTGTTTCCCTTTGTCTCGTCTTGGTGAGCTAGCACCTATAATATTAAAGTAATCAAGGTTGATCTAGCTTATACAAATGCATGTCAATCAATTATAATGATGAAAGTGGCATGTGGTCATATAATGACTGCAATCATAATACTAACAATCATGCATCCCTGTCAAGTTATGCAAGACCACAATAATAACAACAATGTGGTTATATAATGATATGCTTGATCAATGCCAACCTTATATCCTCATGATAATTTTGACATAAAACTATTAGTTATTTAGTGGGATTTGTTTATGTGATTAAACTATCCAAGCCTTTCACTTACAAAGAGCTACCCAGCTAATGTTTCTACACTTACTTGTGAGTCATAGTTTCTCTAAATACTAACAACCATTGGGTATTATACCTCTAAAATAATATCCTCATGATTATAAAAATAATTTTAAATAAATAATTGTACTCAAATTACATATTTATTGATATATATTGTGTGTGTGGTTAGTTAAATATTATATATGTGATTTTTCAATAAGACTATAGATTTCTTTTAACTCAACTGGCAATAAGGTAGAACAAAAAAGTCTTAACAAGGTGTGAGGTTGTGGATTTAAACTTAATCAAGGTACATTTGAAGTTAATATATGACATAGACGTGACTTGGAGGTGACGTGCTAGGGAAGTGGTGGTAAGGTAGCAGTGACATGGCGATGAGGTGGTACTGGCCCACCTAGTGATGTGGCAATAGTGATTTTTTATGGAACTTTCATTTATAATGGAATGCATTCTGCCATAAAATCAAAATATCTTATTTTTATCTTGTGATGGAAGTTTCCATCCCTAAATTGCAATTAGCAATGGAATTTAAAATTTTGTCGCTAATGTGATGGAATTTTCTGTCCCTAAATTGCAATTAGTAATGGAATTTAAAATTTTGTCATTAACGTGATGGAATTTGTATTGATTAGCTAATCAACTATTTTTTATAGTGCATACCAAAGTTCATTAACGTCTCTGTCGCACCCGAAAATTTGAAGCAGATGACATGCGAGAATAAAGGTTTCAGCCTTTGGAGCGAAAACCGACAAAATAAGAATCGCCATTAAAATTTTGAAAAAAATCTTGAGAAACTATTCAAAGGAAATAAAGATGGTCTGCAAAATCAAAAACAGGTTCGGGAGTCATTTAAGTGTGAGAAATGTGTTAGACACCCCACAATATTGTTTGTGAGAACGGTTACCTATAATTAATTGTGCTAAATTAATATGGCTTTAAAGTTATTATCCCTTTCTTATTCATATGTTTGATATAAAAAAATGATAATAATTAAGTAAGAAATATGTATTTATTTATAAGAGAGGACTTGATTCATAATTAAACTCTCAAGCCTACATACCTTGCCATGAAAATCAAAGTCCACATAGTTCGGAATTTAAAAATGTATTGGTAAAAATATTTTTTGAAGAGAAATTAATTAAAAATAATTCACTATTTTGAAAATGAAATAATTTCTAAAATTTTGATATGTATGTTTTAAATTAAAAAAAATTAATTTCAATTATTTTCTCAATTTTTGAAATTTTGAAATAAAAAATAAAAGAGTTTAAGTTATTTTTTTTTCTTATTATTAAAAATTTAACCATTATACCTGTAGAGTTTTATTGGTTTATAGGATAATGAAATTATCTAAATATATATAATAAAAGAGTTTAACAATTTAATTTATTTATTTATATTCTTATGTATTAATAATAATTTCTTAAGCATGTATATACATATATTTCTTTTAAAGACTTTTAATCATTATACCTACAAAGTCTTATTGACTTATACGATAATATAATTATTAAATATCTTTAGAAAAAAATTAAATAATATTTATTTAAATATATTTTTATTAATTTAATTGATTCATTATGTATGTATACATAATGTATATTTTTTATGTGAAATCCTATTCATTATACTTGCTAAATTTTATTAACTCACGTGATAATACGATTATTTTAGAGATCTATGGAGATTCAAAAATCTCATATGACTAAAAAATTTTATTAGTAAATGTGATTATAATTTATTAGTTACAAAAATTATTTATTTATTTAATATATACAAATTAATAATCGACACATTTACAAGGATTTATTATCTACAATGATACAATGAATTTAAATCTCTATAAAAATTTTTGAAATCTTACATGAGATTTAAACATTTTATTGATTTAAATTATAAAATAGATTTAATTTTAATGATGGGCTATTGAAACCCATTCTTAATATATACAATATTGATCCTCATACCTACAAAATAAAATTATTCTAGATACTTGTGAAAATTCTTAAAATCTCATATGACAAATATGTAATCAAAATATTGCATTTGCAACCAATGTATAATATGAAGGTTTGCTAAATAATTTATGCAATAAACGCCATGGAAGGAATAGAAAAATAAACTATTTTGATAATTCACTCTTCTTTTAATTTGAGAATATATTCTTTAAAAAAAATTCAGATTTGGCCTAATGATTGGCTTGTATTCAGAGAAGAAATAACGTGAATAATGACACCAACATCCAAATGTTTAAAATAAAAAATGATATTCACATAAAAACATTGCCACCAATCACCCAATCCATCTCTAATAGAAATTAAAAATAAATTGATACCTTAGCCTTAAAAAAAAAAAAAAAAAAGTGATGCAAATCAGGTTTGGATTGGTCTAGCAATAAGATTTTCTTCAATATTTGAACCAAAGCCATTATGAAAATAAATCAAAACTAACTCATACAATTAAATCAGTAGTCAAACAATTATTTGGGAGCTTTCTTTTAAATTGAAAATAACCAAGAACACAATCAACGCATGATACACATTTTATAGATTGAAGGGGGAAAAAGATGAAGTGCAATAATACACCTTGAAATCTAAATTAAGAAAATATGAACATTTAACTCAAAAACACAACAATGTAGCCCTTACTCTGAAGTTCTTTTTCCTAGAAAATGAAGATCGTGTTTTCACTTATAAGTTTTAAATAGATCTAACACATCAAACAAAATTTTAACAAGATCATAGTCACAGTAGATACTACTTCAAACCACAACCAATCCAATAAATTATCAATAATATTTTCATAAACTTTTTTTTAATCAAACATTTTTTGAGTATGTTTTAAATTTTACATAAAATATTTAATACCTAAATATTTATTCAGATTAGTTCATACCCTCAATATCCATCAATATATACATGTTTCTTGATGAATCTATATTATGGGAGAATCTATATCAAAGGAGATGACATAATTTAAAATGTTATCTGATTTAAACTATGGATCGCGAAACATCCTTATTGTCCCTCTTCTGCTCTGATGCTTGAACTATACTGAAAGCTTCCCACTCAGAGTGCTCAATCACATTCCTATGAACCTCCGGCTTCTTCTTTCTCTGTGACTTTCTCCAAGGTGAGACCTCCTCTGCCTTCGGCTTCTCTCTAATTTCGGCCTCACTTAAACTCTGCCCTTCTTCTCTCAAACTCGGATCCTTCCAAAAATCTCCCTCAATCTCTTTCGCCTTTTCGGTCTCTTATGTTCTACCCCTGAAATGTTTCATAATCTCTCTTTCTAAGCTCTCCAAGCTTTAGATTCTCCAGCTCCTAAATCTCCTCCCAGCTCTCTAGGTCTCTTCCCTCTAGAAAATCACCTCTGAATCTTTTCTTGTATTTTTCCCTCTCAAATCTTCAGTCCCTCTTTCCTTTTTTTTTTTTAGAGCTCTGACCATCTTCCCTTTTATCCAAGGCGAAAACCATGCCTGGGTCGTTTAAATCCGTAAATCTCTGACCTGATTCAGCTTCTCCTTCTTCACATGGCGTCAGATTTCCTCTCCTGCGATGCAAGCCTTCCTTTATGTTGTTTATGATCTTTCCTCCTCTTCACCAATTTCCTTTCTAATCTTGAAAGCAGACGCAGGGAATGGCCTACTGGAGCTTGCGTGTGAGGCAAGAGGTGCTTGCGTGCTTCACTCTTCTTGCTCTGCTGTGCTCTGTGATCACGACTTCGGACAACTCGAGCGCAGCACCTTCGCATCTTCTCTCTGTGTTCAAGCCTTCTAATGAACCGAAGGGTTAAATGCTGAAGCATTTAACCATTCGGTGCCTCTTCCCTTTTTTTTTTTTTTTTTTTTTAATAATTCTTTTTGCTTTTTTTTTAATGATATACATATATACATATATATTTTTTACGTTATATTTTAAATTTAAAATAAAAATATTTAAAATAAAGGATCTTATCTTAAATTTAAATTTTTTTTATTTTTAAAGTTTACAATTTTTTTTAATTTTAAGATCTTACCTGATTTGTTTAACTACCATTTTTAAATTTTAATTTTTTTAAAAAAAGATTATCTAGAATTGAATATCTTTTCTTAATTTTAGATTTTCTTACTTTTAAAAATTTAAAATCAAATATTTTTTTATTTTTCAAACTAATTATTTTAACTAATCAATAGAAATAAAATTCTATCTAACAGTAGATTATTTAGGCTAAAAATAAAATCAATCCTTATTTAATTAATTTTCTTCATTTTATCTATATTATTAAAATTTCATTTTTTGAGTTAAATTTATTATTATTATTATTATATTTAAAAATATTCAGATAAAATACACTGTTCACAATCTCATTAAACAAAATCTCAATACTTTGTAATTCTCAAAGCCCCAATTTCTCACATATAAGTATAATCATGAGTTTAGTAGCCTTTTTTTAGATCACATTAGCTTCATTAAACTTTTATACTACCATTAGTGGCATTAAACTCCTCCAACCACCACAATAAATGCTCATTTTTAGACATTAACGGCACACATCACCCAAAACGAATAAAGCCATAAATGTTAGATCTAAATAATCTAAACAACTCTCATTGACTCTATTTAAATCAATTGATTTAGACTTATAGCTTTTATGGACCAAAAAGTATCTTACTCAAATAATCCTAGCTCAAGATCTAAAGAAGAGTGGAAGAGAAAGGGAGGAAGCACTATGAAAAAATAACAAATTACGATGAAAATCTATCGCTAAAATTCTGTCATTACTCCATCACTAATCCATCAAAAATAATTTAGTGACAGAATTTTTAGGATATATATTTACATATTAAGAGTGTGTTTGGGTACACTACATTTCACATTTGGGAAGGACTTTCTAACATTTGAGATGTGAAAAGTTATTTGGATATCAAATAATTGAGAAAATGTACTTTTGAAAAGTACTTTCTAAAGTGATTTAGATTTGAATTTGTAAAAGTAACTTGAGATAGGATTTGAAAAAGTGAATTTGAAGAATGAGCTTTTATTTAACCATGCTACTCCTTTAATATATTATTCTTTTATTAAATTATATTGTTAATTATTAAAAATATAATTATCATTTAAATAATAATTATCATTAGAGATCAAGTTTTTAGCATTATAAATTGAATAATTAATCTTGTTAATTTTTTAATTAATGTATATTCAATTATTTATATAATTTTGTCCGATATATCAAATTTTTATATTTTATACTATTATTAATTAAATATCAATTATGTTAATTGTCAATATTAATATATATGAACATTTATTATATAATTTTTTAATATATCAAACTTTATATTTTTTATTTTTATTATTTAACATATTAAATTTTATGGCTTTCAAAATTTCTATCATATTTTTTAAAACATTTTAAATATATTACATTTACATAATAAAAAATTATAAAATATCATAAATCAATGTTCTTTTCAGTAATTATAACATTCAAAAGTCACATTTCATTATCATAATCTATAATTTTTTAGTTACTAAACTAATTTTCTAAAAATATATATCCAATATAAATTTTGTTATAACAACTGACTTTTACTAAATTAATTTTTGTCAAATAATTTTTAGTAATGAACTTTTGATAAATTAAAAACCAAACATACACTTAATGATGAAACTTGCAATGGAAATTTCTATCACAAGCTTTTTTTTTCATAATGAATCGAAATTTTTGTAACAAATTATTTTTAATTTAATTTATTATTTATAATATATTTATATATAAATATATAGTAATTAATTATCATGCAATAAATGAATAAATTACAAATTATAATTTAAAATATAATAATAATAATAATTTAAACTGTATACTTCATTATTCATATTTAAAAATAAAAATAAAATAAAAAATAGTGATGAATAAAAATTTAAAAATTTCAAATATTATATATTGTATTGATAAAAATTAGAATATAATATATAATGATAATAAAATATTTTTTAATTCAATATTAAATTTATTATCAAAAATAATTTTTTAAAATAAAATATAATGATAAATAATTATTATATACAATTTAATTTTTTCATATTAATAAATAAATATAATGTTAAAAAAAATAAGTAAATTTAATTAATATATTTATTAATATGTGTGTGTGGTGTTAAGTATTATATATTTACTTTATTAATTAAGACTAAAAATTTCTTTGAGCTTTACCAGTAATAAGAGGGATATAAAGGTACTATGGAGTGTGAGGTTACATGTTTGAGCTTAGCCAAGAAATAATTGAAGATAATAATAGTTGACATGACAGTGACAAATGATGTGATGGTGACATAGCAATGAGGTGGCAGTGGTCTGCTAGGTGACAAGGCAAGGGGGTGAGGTAGCACTAGCCCACCAAGGTGACATGGCAATGAAGTTTTGGTTAGCCTAAAAATTTGTGACAAATAAGTTTGTTGAAAAATTTGTGATGGATTAGTGATAGAATTCATTTGGTCATAAAATTGGAATAGCTTATCCTTATCTAGTGACAAAAATTTTCCAACAGTATTTGATTGCTAATTAGCAACAAAATGTGATTCTGTTGCTATTTCCATCATTAATTAGCAACAAAATACTAATGAAAAATTTCTGTCACTAAATAAGGATAAACTATTCCAATTTTACATTCTATTGCTATTTTCATTGTTAATTAGTGATGGAATTACGGTGTTTTTACTGATAGAAATATTCTGTCACTATTACTGATTAGTGACAAAAATTTTCATTGCTAATAAGCTATTTTTTGTAGTGAGGAAGCTTGAAAGACTTACCTTAGATTTTATCAAGTTCTAAATTGCTTCTAATCCTTTATCAAGTTCTAAATTGCTTCTAATCCTTCCAAATAGCAAGCCTTATTAAAGCCCTTCACGTGCTCCTTGTTTTCTCTTTTGTTTCTCTTCTTGTTTTCAACTTGATTCTCACTCTTACTACTATAGAATCACCATTATGTGCTGTTGCACGTGCTACACATGTCATGACATGTGGTATAGAAAGCTTCTCTTTGCGTTTCTGTGACGTACAATCTATGGCATGTGACATAAAAGCACTTTCTTTTGTTTTTCTCCCTTCTTGAAGTTTAGGTGTCCAAACTCCACTCCAAACCCAATCCTAGAGTTGAAATCACAACCCAAAACATTCATTAGAACTTTCTAACCACACAACACATTAATTTACTTAATTAACTTTATTTTCAAGATGTCACATCAAATTTATGGGTCTTTTATCTTTATCATATATTAGTTATTTAGACATACTTTATCTAGTATAAGAAGCTCAACTCCACTCACGTTTGGACATCTTAACAATCTCCCCTTCAAGACTCTAATACCACTTGTTGGAAAAAGGAGTGACTCAAAAACAATGGCAGAGCACAAATGGACAAAGAGTGATAGAAAGACAACACATTTTAACACAAAACATCAAAACTCAAGTTTATGGGTATTTTTTCTTTTTCTTAGATTAGTTTTAAATTCAACTTTATCTGATGTGAGACTTCTTACATCAATTCAAATCCACTCCCACTTGGACAACTTAACACTAATATGTGGAGATGATAAAAGAAAATGCTTGCTTGGCTGGTTGGTGCTGAATGGTTGTGGTCAGAATTCAAGAGCTTGTTGACCCAAAGAGCATGCATGGAATAGGGCTGTTGAAATGGAACTTCTGTCTAATAGACTGAAATGGTCATTTTCTATATTGCTTCAGTGCAATAAAGGGAAGGGCTAATACCTTTTTACCTCTCTTTCCATGATATAGTAAGAGAAGATAGATAGTATTACGAGGAGCAAGATGCAGCATTATTGAAGTTGGCCAGTGAAGAACCAGAGAAAATAGGGAGTAGATGACACAAATTAAAGTAAGAAAATGCATATTGGCACATTTTTTTCTCCTTTTTTATTCACTAGTACATTTCAATGGCTACGTCGCTATTGTGCTATTTTGGCTACTGCATGAGCTCAAAACCATGCATATAATAGGCTGCAGGCATAATAGGGAGCATGTAAATAGGCGGCAGGCGTAATAGGGAGAGGAAGGTGGTTTAAGTGAAACGATGCATATGCATGGTAAAATAAAAGACCTTTATATCTGTGTGATAAAATGATATATTCAACTAATAATTATTTTCATATTTAATATATATAATATATTGAATATGATCTTATAACGTATAAAAGCTAAGAACAATATATTAAGATTGATATGTTACATTAAATATTCATTTGTTGGACCAACTAAAGTTGACATAAGTAGTAGAGGTTCTCATCACTCAAGCAAATCATTAGAAATTCAATGTCCAACTATTGTGTATGTAACAACTTAATTAAAAGAAGTCTACCATTTATTTTTAGTATCTCAGGAGAGATAATCTATACTTTTGGTGGAGCCTACTCCACATATTATATGAAAAAAGATATTCATTTGTTGGTTTTGGTTAAATTAAGCAATATATACGTATAATAAATAAAAGTATATTTTTAATACTTTAAACTATACATAAGGTTTATTTTAGTTTATCAATTTTATAAAAAGTATTTTTCAATCCTTAATCCTGATATCATTAACAAAAAATGTCAATATTGAACTTTTAAATGTTGACAAAACATTATAAAATTTTAACATATTAAGTTTAATTTTTTAAAATAATAATGATTGGTGCAAAATGTCATAATTTGAGGCTAATGATATTAGAGTTAAATAATTAAAAAAATATTTTATAAAATTGATGAGCTAAACAAAAATTCTATATGTACTTTTTTCCCGTATATTGTGTATAATATAATTTTTCCCCGACTTCAAAATTGATGGGAGCTTCTTGTGCCTCTGTTTTGATGTTTCGATGGTGACATGGTGGGTGATTATATATATATATATATGTGCGCGTGTGAACACTATATTTTATACAAGTATTTTTTTAAATTTAATAAAAAAATAATAAATTCAATCAAATATAAAAATAAAATTTAATTTTTTTTATAATTATATTTTTAAAATAAAAAATTTTAATTAATAGGGTTTAATTTTATTTTAACCTAAATAATTTTTTGTTGGTTAAGATTTTATTTTTTTTTTTGGTTCACTAAAATAACTAAAAAATATATAAAAATACAAAAATAAAATTTAATCCTTTTTAGAATTATATTTTAAAAAAATAATAATAATATAAAAAAATTAAAAAAAATCTTGCTTAAATATTTAAAAAATCTCTCCCAAATTATTTCGATCACTTAAAAATATTAGGAATTAACTTTTGAAAGTTAACTTTTTAAATCTTATTGTTTTTCATGAAATATATATATATATATATATATTTTAAAGTCAGATTTTTTAATCTCCCTCTCTTAATTTGATTAGCAAAAAAAATAAAAAAAATAAATGAGCAGGTGAAATGACGAATCACCCAGCCCTAAATTGCCTTTCACGGCAAGTAAAGGAGATCAGACTCGCATGCACAGAGACGGAGTAGAGAAACAGAGAGCAGACACAAAAATGACTTTTGACCAAACATGCAAGAAGAGAAGACCAAAGACGAAGGTAGTAAGCAACACAACAAACACGAAGGAAGCAGAGAGCAGAGGTGAGTCACGCAGGTGCACAAGCAGGAAAAAAAACACATAAGCAGAGAGAAGAGATAGCGCAGAGCACGCACACAGACAAAAACACAAAGGACAAAAAGAGGAAGGACATGCATTCAAATCTCACACGCAAGGTAATTTTTTTTCTTTTAGTCTTCAATATAAGGGAGAGATTGAGAGCGATCTGAAAGGGAGCTGGGTTTGAGGAGAAGAAAAATTGAAGACTGAGTCTGAGCGAGAGGATCTTAGAGGATTTTTCTAGAAGGGATCTGAGGGATTTTCTAGAGAAAGAACTGAGGAGGGGGCCGAATTTGAGATTGAGGATTTCTGGAGGGAGACTGAGAGCCTAAGAGTTCTACATTTTTAGAGAGAGAATCAAAAAAGGGATATGGGTTTTGATTTCTTGGGAGAGGCCGAGAGCTTAAGGTCAAGAGATTTAGGTTCTGGGGATCGAAAAAGAAAAAAATTGAGAGAACTAGAGAAAGATTCAGGGAAATTCTAGAAGATCTGAGAAAAAGAGTGGGCAGACTTGAAGAGCTAGTAAGAGGTGATCTGGGCAAAGTCAAAGAATACTGAATATTCAAGGGAGGGAAGCTGATTGAAGATATTCATAGCTCTTTGTTGTAATAGGTTTGGAATCAACCTTGTATACTTCCATGATTCATTTCGTATTCTACTCTGTAAAATTCAGATTAGTTTTGAAAGGAGTTTCTGAGTATAATTCTGCATCCCTTGAGGAAATTTTCTGCATGTGTTTCATTTAGATTTCTTGGGATATCTGGATTGAATGTGTGGATTAAACGCTTTGAGAAATATATTAGATCTACTCATGTATGACATTCAACTTTTACTGTCTAGTGGATGAAATTCTATTTTAGGGATTTGATTATACTAGGGCTCTTAAAATGTCTACTTCATGGTTCAATAGCTATTAATTGTGAAGAGTCTCAATGTTTTGATTACACAGCCTTCATCTGCACGCTATCCTGTTCAAAATTTTACTTGGAACTGTCTTGAGCATGATGTTTGTTGGACATATGTATGTAAATACATGTGTATGTATTCTTGGGAAGTTTTTTTTCTTTGATACGCATATGTTTGATTTTAGATTGTGGAAGTTCCTTTTTATCAAATTTTAGTCTCTAACTGTTTATGATTACACTTAAATCTTATTAATGCTTTCACTTTGTGCTGTTTCAAATTATGAAAAATGCCTTCCCTAGCAATTGAATTAAATGATCAACAAAATGAAATTTACAGCACTGTGCACACATGTTTAAGTACTCTAATCCTTGATTCTCATTGTGATCCCATTTATTTGAATTTAAATTGATGTTAATTCAACTTTTTATTTTTTTTGAATCAACACAAGTAATAGGTATTTTACTTAGAATCATGTTCCGTAGTAACCCTTTGTAAGTATAATCTTGTCATTGGGCAGTCTTGTGAATGACAATTGGGTAAAAGATAGAAGAAGCAACCAACAATTGGTAAAGGATTTTGTTTGTTGAGTGGTTAATTAAATCTAAGATATATATAATGCTGATAATAATGATAAGAGAATATATTCATGTTTATTTATTTACCATGTGAGATTTTAAGAATTTTCATAAGAATTTAAATAACCTCGCATCATGTAAATTAATAAAATTTCACAAATATGAGAATAAAATTTATCTATTATTAATATGAGTTCTAAAGGCTCATCATTAAAATTAACATTCTTTTTATAATTTAAATTAATAAAATATTTAAGTCTCACTTAAGATTTAAAGAATTTTCCAAGAGAATTAAATTAAGTGTATTATCGTGTGTGATAATAAATCATCACAAATGATGTGATTCCCAATTTATATGATAAATAAATAAATAAATTTTATAAATAAAATAATAAACATTTTTTTAATCAAATTAAATGTATTTGCATAATAACCATTAAATCTTTTAGTCATGTGAGATTTTTGAATCTCCATAGGCCTCTAGAATAATCATCTTATTGTGTAAGTTAATAAGACTTCATAAATCTAACGATTAAGATTCCTATATTTAAAAATATAAATTGTATATTTACACATTAAAATATATCTAAAAATATATATATTATTTAATCCTTTATTGAGTGAGAATTTTGAATCTTCGCAGATGTTTAGGATAATCATATTATTATATAAGTTAATAAGGATTTGCAAGTATGATGATCAAGATTTTTTAAAAATATATATATATATATATATACATGCTTAAAAATATGTATATATTATTAACATTTAAAAATTTAAGTCAATACTAAGTTGTTATACTTTTTTATTGTGTGAGATTTTAGAATCTCTACAGATATATAGAATAATTATATTACCATATGAGCCAACAAGGCTTTGCAAGTATAGTGGTTAAATTCCTAATCATAAAATATAAAAAGTTAATTTTAACCTCTTTTCTTTTCTTTATTTAAAAATTCAAAAATAGAGAAAATAATTAAAATTAAATTACTTTTTATAATTTAAAGTAGACATATCAAAATTTCAAAAAATTTTTCATTTGCAAAATGGTGAATTATTTTTAATTAATTTCTATTAAAAAAATATTTTCATCAATAATTTATAATCCCAAACTACATGGATTTTGATCCCCATCGCAGAGTACGTAGGCTTCAGAGTCTGATTTTGAGTCAAGTCCTCCTTTGTAAATAAATAAATATTTCTACTTAATTATTATCATTTTTTATCAAACAGGTGAATAAGAAATGGATAATTAAACTTTAAAGCTATATTAATTTAGCACAACAAACTTTAGGTAACCGTTCTCACGAATGGGTGTTGTGGGCTTTCTGTGCCATGCGCTGCGGCGGGTAAGTCAGTGTGCTGAGGCGCACGGGCAAAATTAGCACTTATCAGATTGTAGAAACAGACCGAGAACAGAAGAGAGAAGAAGGAAAAATGACAGAGCGATGGAGAACTTTTAGTCTGTTAGGGCATGATCCCTAGGCTACTTTGAGGGCATTTGGAGCTTGAATCATTATTGGGTAAGTTATACATTCCCTCTTCTCCCTCCTTTATGCAAAAATCTAAACATTTAGGATAATGGAGACTTTAATTTCAGTTCCCTTGGGTTTAAACCAAACCCATTGGTTTATTTAAGATCTTGGGGAGTTAAATCAAGCTTCTATAACCTTATGAGCTTTGTAGTGATTGAGAATTTTTGGTAAAGGTTTGGACGAACTCTAAGTATAATTTGAGGATTTTAAGACAATGTGGGACATTGATTAGTGAATTTGGTATGTTAGAATGTGTAATAAGATGGTTAGAGTGTGTGGGAATGTTTGGTATTGTTAGAAAGGAATTTGAGTATTTTAAGCACTTAGAACCTAGTGAATTTGGAGTTATCTGGAGTGATAATTAACGATTGTCACTTATTGGTGTGGATTGAGCATTGTTTGAGTCTTATCGTGTACATAGAACGTGTGGAGCTAACGTTGAGCCACAGTAATCCTTTTTGTATGATAAAAGGGTTGAGGTAACTATATAATTTATTATGATTATTAACTATTATAACTGTGTATAAGTAATTGCAAATTATAAGGTTGTGGTTTTGAAGAGTTTTATGCATAATTTGACATTGTAAATGATTTATAGCATGAAAAAGTGTTTTGTAAATGGTTATTGTATCTAATTGAAATATATATACTATGTATATAAGTTTGCGATGTGAAAATGCAATGAAAAGTAGTGAAAATTATGAAAGAGAATGATCATAAAGGGTGGAGTTCACCCAAGATATGTGGGAATATGTATGTGTGGAGATATGTGAGTGAAAAATCCATAGGGTCTGCTTAACACCATGAGACATCCGGTGTAGCAGTATATGGAACTGTTACCATAGGACACCCGAGCAATCTGGTAACTTCCTAGTACTTGTTAGGGTACGGCTAGGAGTTAATGACACCTCTATCACAAGTGTGTGAAGAGAGAAAAACCATAGTTCGTAAGCGGGTTAGATTACCTGTGGCCAAGTATATCTACCATCAAAAGTGTGCTCGAGTCAATAAGTGGTTAAACTAGGAGAGCCTGTGGTTTCATGTCAGGGAGCATTAGAGGTTCGGTGGTTAGATAATCATATTAGTGTAAAACCATATGTTTTGTTGAGAAAAGATACACTTATCTCGTAATTATGGTATGCTTGGTATTACTATGGTTTTAATACTTTTTCATGGTTATTTATGGTAATAAACATTTGATAAGCTATACTGATTATTGAGATGTTTATCTCACCCTGTAGTTATATTTTACATGTGAATGCTCTGGTAGGGGCAAGAGAAAGGAAGGGGCATTTGAAGAATGAAGAGCATCATTGTAAAACTCTTTCATTTTCTCTTTTTATGTATTGTAACTAATATTGTCACTAAATATTGCCAACTTAGGAACATGATATTATTTGGATATCACTTGTATGAATTTGTGATAAGTGTGTATATCTTGGCCAAGTTTCATACATGTGATATATGTCAAGTGTTTTGAGTGTCAAAATGACTAATTGATTGATGTGTTAAATTTTATCCACCCTATTATGTTATTGTCCAATAGGGGTTTGGTGGTCATTTTGAGTGTAATTGCTTAATTATGTGATATCAATGGATTGTTATATGGTGTGTGGTCCATTTGAGGTGGTCAAGGTATCTCTAAAGCTAATGGCATTGTATATTGTGAGTTGGTCACAATAGTATGTGTTTTGTTATGAACACAAACCATTTTAGGTTTGGATGGCCATCTTTTAAATAGATAATTGTTTGAGTGTGAGACCAGTGCATTAGGTAGATGGCTCAAAGAGTTTCATGTGGACACTTAAATCGCTCAAATTGGATGTCGGATGGCGAAATGGCGCGCTCTGAAAGTTTAAAAAAAAGTCATAACAGCAAGTGCATGCCGCATTGCAAGAGGCCTTCGAGGGATACGTCCCTCTATGCCATCCGCAGTGGCGGTTAAGGCTTGTGCGAGAGGGACGGACTAGATAAGGGCTAAATGACTTGTTTTAGTCTGTTTTAAAGTGAATTGATTTCCATGCTTTCGTATTTGTTTTTAATCAATTTTTAACTATGGTTTAAGCTCAAACAATATATTAAAAAGGGTTTTTTTAGGATCCTAATGTTTTAATTAATTATCTTTAAACCCTTAAGTTGTGGTAACTTTTTCTGAGGATTTTATTTAATCTGAGTTAGCACAATAATATGTAAGTGTTGTTCTGGTAATGTCAAAGAGAACATTACAATTTGGTATTAGTTTCAAGCGTTTTAAGACTAGTATGTGTGGTTGTTGTGTTGGATGGTTTTGCTTGTTGCATTCATGTCTAGAAGTTGGTATATATATATATCATTACACTTACCTTCCCTTTGCATAGTTCTTTCATTTAACGCATACTCTTTGTGTGATTACTTCCATCCTTAGGAGGGGAGAGAGGATGGCAAGAAGAAGAATTGCTAGAACAGCTACGTGTGGTAACCCATCTAATACGGATATGGTACCAGAGACTAATGAGTTACCACTAGAGAATCATATTTCGGTTAGTCGGAACTTAGAATAATCGAGGGATGAGCCATAAGGTAATAAGGCCTTGCTATTGGAGATGAGAAATTTGATGTAAGAGGTACGTAATTCGGTGCAGGGACAAGGTTCATCGAGGAATGATAAGGTAAGAGAAGATAGTAGAACAATTGATAATGAAGAAAATATGTATGAGCAAGAAGATGAAGTTTATGAAAAGAGCACACCCAAGCAATCTGGAGTTGTGGGTGGCAGTGGTTCATAAAATTCCACGAAACAAGCATGGAAGAGTTTTTCATGGTTTCATCTGCCTACCTTTGATGTAACAATGAAGGAGGGTGAAGCTGAAGAGTGGATTGAAAGAATTGAGACAATATTTGAAGTAGTGCCATGCTTAGAGGAGCAGAAGGTGACTTTGGCCTCAGTGTTGCTTGTAAAAGAGGCTAAATGTTAGTGGAAGTCAGTGAGACCGACGGGTGGAGTTCAAAGTAAAGTTTTTCAAATTTTACTTCCCAGTGGCCTTTAGAGCAAAAAAAAAAGAGGCTGAGTTCCACGAATTTAAGCAAGGGAATATTGATGAAGAAGCTTTCATCACCAAGTTCAATCAATTGTCGAAGCATTCTACCTACTTATAAGGAATGATGACTCAAAATGGAAGGCTGAGAGGCTACTTAAAAAGATGAGGCCTGAGTACTAACAATAGTTGGCCTTGTTTGAGATCACATCTTATGATGAGATGTGCAATAAGTTGAGAATAGCTGCCAGAAAAGGTAGAGAGGTAAAGACTGAAAAGAGAAGGGATAGTTAGGGCAGATTCTCACAGTCGCTTGCCCTTACTAGTAGAGTTAGTAAGAGATCCCATTTTAGCTCTGGTAGTTCTAGGAGCTTTGGGAAGAAGAAGACCTTTCAAAGAGAATTACAGTCCCAAGGTTCCTTTTAAAGGAGTGGTGGATCGAGGAATAGTGCCAGTAGTGCACAGCCATCTCAGCAGGCTTCCATGATGCCTCTGCCTACTCTTAGTACAACCAAAACCCCTCAGTGCTCGAAATGTGGGAGATATCATGTGGGAAAGTGTTGGGTTTGCTTCAAGTATGGAAAGTCGGGGCACATAGCCAAATGTTATGAAGAGAGCAGAGTGGGTACCACAAAGCAGAGATCCATTGTTCTTGGGAGAGTATTTGCATTGTCCCAGGAGGAGGCAGGTGCATCTCCAAATTTGATTGGAGGTAAAATCTCTCTGCACAACTGTGATTTAGATGCTTTGTTTGATTCGGGTGCTACCCATTCTTGCATTTCTGATGACTGTGTATTAAGGTTAAAATTATCTGTGCATACCTTGCCATATGTGATTAATGTGTCTATGCTAGTGAGAATTTTTGTAAGAACCAACCATGCTTGTCTGGGTTTTAATTTGATGTTTGAGAATAGATCAACTACTATCGACTTGATCTGTCTACCCATGATTGAGATTGATATAGTAGTAGGTATGGACTGGTTGTCGACAAATAATGTGACACTAGATTGTGCAAGAAAGATAATATCCTTGCTAGTGTACACTGCACCTATAATGAAATCTAGTCAGTTAAGATTCTTATCTATAATGCAAGCAGAAATGTGTATTCAATAGGGTTGTCAGGCACATATGGTGTTCTTTTTCGTTCATGCCACTTATGACGGAGGAATTGAGATAATTTGAGTAGTAAATGAATTTCCTCAAAGTATTCTCAGAAGAAGAGTTTAGATTACCACCTGAGCAAGAGGTGAAATTTTCTATTAACCTTGTATCTAGAACAAAACCTATATCAAAAGCTCCTTATTGGATGTCTCCATTAGAGTTGGCAAAGCTAAAGAAACAATTGAAAGAATTACTAGAAAAAGGGTTTATAAGACCGAGTGTGTCCTTATGGGAATCACTGGTTTTATTTGTGAAGAAAAAGGATGGTAATATGAGGCTTTGCATTGACTACAAACAGTTAAACAAAGTGACAGTCAAGAACAATTATCCTTTACCTAGGATTAATGATTTGATAGATCAGTTAGTTGGAGCTACGGTGTTATCAAAGATTGACATGAGATCAGGCTACCATTAGTTGCGAGTTAGGGTCGAGGATATGCCAAAGACTACCTTTCACACTAGATACGGTAACTATGAGTTTCTAGTGATGTCGTTTGGATTGACAAATGTCCCAACAGTGTTTATGGACTACATGAATAGAATATTTCATCCTTATCTGGATAAGTTCATGGTAGTATTCATTGATAATATTATAATTTACTCAAGAGATGAGGAAGAGCACGCAAAGCATCTTCATACTATCCTACAACTTTTAAAGGACAATAAGTTATATGCCAAACTTAATAAATGTGAGTTTTGGCTAAGGGAAGTAAGATTCCTTGGTCATATGGTGTCGGTAGAAGGAATTATCGTGGATCCACACAAGGTGGATGCGGTGTTGAAATGGGAATTGCCTACTTCAGTGATAGAGATTAAAAGTTTCTTGGGATTGGCAGGCTACTATTAGTGATTTATTCATGGATTTTCACAAATTATGTCTCCTTTAACTAGGTTAACCCAAAAGGATCAGCCATATGTGTGGACCGATGAGTGTGAGTCGGTATTTCAAGAGCTGAAGAGGAAATTGACGTCTGCTCCAGTACTGGTTATTCCTAATCCTCGATTGCCGTATGTAGTTTACATAGATGCATTATTGAAAGGTTTATGGTGCGTTTTAATACAAGATGATTGAGTTATTTCTTATGCCTCAAGACAATTGCAACCGCATGAGGAGAATTACCTGACCTATGATTTGAAGCTAGTAGTAGTGGTTTTTGCCTTGAAAATTTGGCGACGCTATCTCTATGGGTCTATGTTTGAAGTATTTAGTGATCACAAAAGTCTAAAGTACTTAGTGGATCAGAAGGAGTTGAACATGAGGTAACACAGATGGATGAAATTTCTCAAGGACTACAACTTTGAGATCAAGTACCATCCGGGTAAAACCAACATAGTGGCAAACGCGTTAAGCAAGAAAATGGTGCATGTTGCTCATATGATGGTTCAAGAGCATCAATTACTTGAGACTTTCTTAGATACTTAAAGGAAATACCTCAGATGACATTGTACAACGTGTATTCTACGGTCATAACCAATGAATTTTAAAAAGAGTTGCAAATTGCTCTGTTTGAGGATGAGTATCTACTCAGGATCTGTGAGGATATTGAAGAGAGGAGACCCACAGAGTTCGGATTCTATGATGATGGATATGTGACTTATCAGGATTGAATTTGCATGCCAAGTGATGAGGAGATAAAAGAGACGATCCTAGAGGAAGCACACCGTAGTGAGTATACTATTCACTCTGGTGTCACCAAGATGTATCAGGATATGAAGCAAATGTGGTAGTGGCCAGGAATGAAGAAAGATGTGACAGAGTTTGTGACTAAGTGTCTTATGTGCCAAAAGGTTAAAATGGAGCACCAGAGGCCTGGTGGTGTGTTGCAACCACTAAAAATTCTAGAGTGAAAGTAGGGTAGCATATTAATGGATTTCATTACTGGATTACCTAGAACTCAAGTGGGCTATGACGCAATATGTGTGATTGTGGATCGGTTGATGAAGTCAGTGCATTTCTAGGCAGTGAAGACTACCTACTCACTTGAGAAGTATACTAAGGTCTATGTAAATGAAATAGTGAAACTTCATAGGGTACCGAAGGATATTGTCTCTGATCGTGATTGGAGGTTCACATTGAACTTTTGGAGAGCGTTACAGAGAGCAATGGGCATTAAGTTGAAATTTAGCATGGCATATCATCCACAGACAGATGACCAGACTGAGAGGACTATCCAAACGCTCGAGGATATGTTGCGAGCTTGTGCTTTAGAGTTAAGAGGTAGTTGGGATACACATCTACTGTTAGCGAAATTTGCTTACAACAACAGTTTTCATTCTAGCATTAGAATGGCTCTGTACGAGGCATTATATGAAAGAAGATGTTGATCACCTCTATGTTGGACAGAATTGAGCGAGAGAAGTTTGTTGGATCTAGATTTGGTAGACTAAACCACCTAAAGATCTAATTGATTAAGCAAAAGTTGTTGACAGCCAAGAGTTGACAAAAGAGCTACGCAGATTGATGTAGAAGATTGTTGAAATTTTTGGTTGGTGATCATGTGCTTTTGAGGGTCACACCAATGACTGGCATTGGGAGATCGATAAAAGCTAAGAAATTGACTCCCAGGTTTATGGGTCCCTTTAAAATTTTGGAGAAGTTAGGACCTATTGCCTATTAAATTGCCTTATCGCCCAGTTTATCAAGTGTTCATGATGTATTTCATTTGAGTCAGCTCAAGAAATATCAACCTAATCCTTCTTATGTTATTGAGTCAAAAGGGTAAAACTCCAGGAAAACTTGACCTATCGAGCCGAACTAGAGCGAATTGTAGATGTGAAAGACCGACAATTGAGAAACAAAACCATTTGATTGGTTAAGGTCTTTTGGAAGGAAATGACTCTCGATGATGCGACCTAGGAGACCGAGGATAAAATGAGGCAGTTATACCCCCAATTATTTACATTGGTATGTGTTTGAGCAAGATTCTGAATTTTAAGGGCAAAATTCCTAAAAGGAACGGAGAATTGTAACATCCTAAGTTTTTTCATTAGTAATTATCAGTATTTTCAAGGATAATTTGGTCAATTTAGATAAATTGTTATTTAGCGAGGTTTGTGGAGACAAATATGATTTTTAAATCCTTGGACAGCCTTAGAAAAAGGCTAGGTCGAGGTTCAAGTGGGCCACGACATGGAAGAAAGCTTAAAATTTTGTGGGACTTTCTATGCCATGCGCTGTGGTGAGCGAGTCAGTGCGCTGCAGCGCACAGGCAAAATTAGTACTTATCAAATCGCAGAAATAAACCGAAAACAGAAGAGAGAAAGAGGAAAAACAAGAGAGTGGTGGAGGAGAGCTTTTAGTCTGCTAAGGCACAATCCCTAGGCTACTTTGAGAGCATTTGGAACTTGAATCACCACTGGATAAGTTGTACATTCCCTCTTCTCCCTTCTTTATGTGAAAATCTAAACATTTGGGGTAATGGGGGCTTTGATTTTGATTCCCTTGGGTTTAGACTGAATCTATTGGTTTATTTAAAATCTTGGGGAGTTAAGTCAAGCTTTTAACCTTAAGTTTATGAGTTTTATGGTGATTGAGAATTTTTGGTAAGGGTTTGGATGAATCCTAAGTATAATTTAAGGATTTTGAGATAATGTGGGACATTGATTAGTGAATTTGGTGTGTTTGAATGTGTAATAGGATGGTTAGAGTGTATGAGAATGGTTGGTATTATTAGAAAAGGAATTTGAGTATTTTCAACATTTAGAACCTAGTAAATTCAGAGTTATCCAGAGTGATAATTGATGATTGTCACTTATTGGTGTAAATTGAGCATTGCTTGAGCCTTATCATTCATATAGAACGTGTAGAACTAACGTTGAGCCATGGTAACCCTTTTTGTGTGATAAAGGGGTTGAGGTAACCATATAGTTTATTGTGGTTATTAACTATTATAACTGTGTAGAAGTCATTGCAAATGATAAGGTTGTGGTTTTGAAGAGTTTTGTGCATAATTTGACATTGTAAATGATTTTTAGCATGAAAAAGTGTTTTATAAATGGTTATTGTATCTAATTGAAATGTATATACTATGTATATAAGTTTGTGATGTGAAAATGCGATGAAAAGTAGTGGAAATTATGAAAGAGCATGATCACAAGGGATGGGAATTCACCAGAGATATGTGAGAATATGTGTGTGTGGAGAAATGTGAGTGAAAAAAATCCATATAGTTGGGTTGTCACTATGGGACATCCACGCCGGCTGGCATTTTTTGCAGGCTGGGTTAGGCTAGCCGGCCAATTAAAACAAGCTGGAAAACCTAGCCTAACTCGTTTCATAATGGACTAGCCAACCTGCGGGCTAGCCCGTTTAAATACATCAAAATTATTTTTTTAGCAACTTGAATTTTTTTACAATACAATTAACAAGCATATAAAATTTCAAATATAGTCATCCTAATTTAAATTGTTCAACAATTAGCATTACTTGAGTCTAAACTCCAAAGTCCACTCAAATCAAACAACAATTAATAATCTAAGTCCAACTTTCAAGCTTCAAATGAACACAAATACACACAATACTTAAGATAACTTATGTTAAATTGATGACATTAGAGCTTGTTCTGTTGCATGATTATCTTCATCTGATATAATTAACTAAGCTTCACCATCATTGTCATCATCATCTTCATCATCAGAACCTTCACCTGCCATAAGCATAAATCAACATATATTACAATTTACAAATTGAGAATGTTAATAGAAGTTAACATTAATAAAATATATCATTTTGGAACAATTTACCATCATAATTCCATCCAAGCAACCAATTCCTTATGAAAATAAGAGCTTAAACATTCTCTAAAAGAAGGAAAGACTGGTACTTTGTAAGAATGCGTAAGCCAATACTAAAGGCCGATTCACTAGCTACTGTAATGATCGAAATGCTCAAGACATCATATGCAATTTTTGAAAGAATTGGAAATTTATATTGATTATTCTTCCAATAATCTAAGACATTCATTTCCATGAATGCATTAAGATCAAGAGTTGCTTTTTTCAAATAATAATCTAACTCAGACTTTGTAATGGAAGAAGCATCACGGATCTTCACTCTAAGAAAATCATGTATCAAATTCAAATGAAATATCAAGATTCAAGAATAAACATATAAAATTCATCAACATAAGCTTGAGATAAAATTAAAATTGCTAATAAATTATTCAACATAAGATTGAAATAAATTGCCAATTAAAATAAAGTTTCAAGCATAAATATATAAAATTCAAAGACTTATGCCATAAGCTTGAGATAATGCTTTTTTCTCATCCCTCCTCTCTCCACTATGTTATGTGAACCAACAGATGATTGATGATTTGATGAAGATGTCCCTGGCCCCAAAGATGATTGAGTAGTTGGAGATGATGATGTACCACTCATTTCTTTATATTGATCAAATATGTGAGTCAACTTATGCTTGATAGTTTCAATCTTTGCATGGCTGTAACATCCTGAAATTTTAAGACTTGGATTTATTTTAAAAATAAAATAAAATATTTATAATTAAATTAAAATTTAGAATAATTTGATGGAGGTTTAGAGTTTGAATTTTTTTTAGCAAAAGTTTAGTTTTATTTTATTTTTAACTATGAAAAAATTATCAGTTGACCCGGGCTTTTGTGCTATAATAAAAAATGTTGGGCCCTTTCTTGTAATTTTCCCTAAAGTGTTAGATCAGCAGTTTTAAGAGGAAAAATAGAATGCAGAAACAAAAAAAAAGAAAGAAGGAAAGAAACGCATGAATGAGACGAAAGAGAGGAAGAAGAGAAAAGGAAGAGAGGGAGTTAGGCTTAGATTTAGGAGGCTTTACAACCATTGCGAGCTCGGCTACATGATAGATAAATTCCCTACTTCAATCCACTTCCCTCCCTCTTTGTTTTTTTCAATTTTGGAAGAGAAAATTTTTAAAGTTTTATCTAAAAGTCTTTATTCTTGTAAGCCTTAGTTTCCTTTGATCCTTGGGAGGTTGTTTTGAGTTTCTACATGATGCCCTAATGTTTTAAGAGGGTAATTGGATGAAACATGGAGTTTTAGGGCAACCCTAAGAGGTTGGGTTTTACTTCTCAATGGTTTAAGTCTATTGATTTAGTTGTAATTTCACTATTTGAACCCAATAAGATTTAAATTAAGGTTTGGTTTTCATTATAAGGGCTAATGGTGAAAGTTGGTAATACTAAATGAAGGTTTCTAATTGATTAAAAATTATGTGAATTAAAATTAGCCTAGTGATAGCTAATAAATGGTTTTAGTGGTTAAGTGGTATTATGTGAATGGTTGGTTTAATATATGGACAATTAGGATGGATTATGGCTCATTGACTCAAGTTGTATGGCATGAGTTATAGTCTTCATTAATGCTATTTGCCATGATATGTGATGTGAATCACTTATATTTTGTAGGGATTGTTAGTGAGATTTGTTCGAAAGTTAAAGGACAAGCCAAATCTTATTTTTGTATAAGAGGAACCCTTTTGGTATCAAAGGGTTGAGGTAACAGGAGAATTTATATTTCTTATTACTTTATTTAGCTATTTTTGAGTAGATAATATTATCTAGCATGCATTACATGTTTTAAACAATTGAGTGCAAATAAAACGTGTTTTAAAAGGGTTTATGGGGTATTGCTTTAATAATAATGTATCTATGTTTGCTATCTACTTAATAATGATGTTACTCAAAGAATAAGATTATTAGCATGTATTGTGATCATAAAAAATGAGGAGTTTCACTTAGAAAAGTGCAACTAGGTTTAGGACCTTAGATAGGCTAAGGAATCGCTTAAGGGATAAATTATCAATGTTATACTACCTTGAGTATTGAAGAGGTCAATACTCAGGAAAGGTAGAAAAAGGGTAAGAGGCATGATCTCGGTGGGAGTTCACCAATGGGGAGATGTGGTCTTGTGATATTCTATGGCTCACTGTCAGTACTCAGTGTTACCTTTTGTATTGTGGGCTCAGTATACTAAAGTGGTTAGTGGATTGAGTGTTCGACACCTCTCAGTAGGAGAGGGAATCCAGCATATGAAGTGTGAGGTTGAGTGCCTAGGCCAAGGTAGCCCTCACTTGGAGAGTAAGTCAGGCTAGCTCTGGGAGGGAGTTAGCTTTGACTACTTAGGATTCACGTTGAATGACACAGGCAGTTTGGTGGATCAAATCATACCTTAGTTTATATGCTGTGCCTATGGAGGCACAGTGGATACAAGGTTTACCTACAAGCTAAAGAGTGCCAAGGGGCATTCTGTTGGTCAGGAAAGGCTATATCAGCCTATCTCATGCATTCAAGCATTTTAATTGGTTAATTATATGTTATTTTGAATCCATTATTTATTTACTTGACTATGGCTTTTTTTGTAATAAGGAATATCGATATCTTTGTTACTGAGATTGTGATTGTCTCGCCTATTTCTTTTCAATATTTTTAAGTCTAGGTGAAGGAACCAATGGAGGATAGGGAAAAAGTAGAGCTAAAGGTTCTTTGTGAAATGTAAAGAACTGCAACCCCCTTCTTTTGAGCAAATCTATTGTAATGTATTTAGGATTAGGGTGCCACTAGGATGTGATTATGTATATATATGTGTGAGTATGTGTGGATTGTATGGCTTGTGTATGAATTTTGTTTGCTTGTAGACTTATGGCTAGGAAACTTGGCTATGGTGTGTGATTTTGATGAATTTATTTAGTAGACCAAGTTTTCACTACAACTAAATATTTATTTTGGTATATATGTGATTCCACAAGCAAATACAAAGTGGTTGCATTGCAAATGGTTTGCTATGGGCAAACATACACCTTGAATAGAGAGAGTGGGTGCGTGGGCCCCACGGAGATCTTTGAGCCAAGTGAAAATATTTAGCGTGTGTATTCATATGTGTATATGATATTTAGAATGGTTTTTGTCCACTCTTGTGTGATTTGTGAAATTTGGGGACTTAGGGTCCATTTTTGGGCATGGCACCCGAGTGAACAAATTTTGGTATAAAGGGTTTTTCTATCATTTAAATGTTCTATCAAGTGTTTTTAGTCCTATTTGATGTGTCCAAAGTGTTCCCACAGGTTTGTGACCATTATGATGAGATTTGGACAATTTTGAAAATGGTTTTTACTAAAAAAGTGCACTTTTACATCCAGGTGTCCAAATCTCAATCTGACCATTGGATTTCTCTAAAATTTGGGTCACAAGTAAAACCTTTTATAAGTTTCTTATGGGATTAGAATCACATCGATCGGACACCGGATGGAGAAATGACACACTCTGGAATTTGATCTGAAGGAGCTGTTATCATAGCAACAGTGATGATGTTGCAACATGCATGAAATTCAATCCATCCATTAGATGTAACACACCAAAATTTTTTTTAAATAATTTAACTCAACTATAGTTGGGTTACAGCCACCCAACACATTTTTATATCAATAATTTCAATATAAAATATTTTATAATTGGCTTCAACTCACACACTATAACATTTCAGATAAATTTTTACCTCCTACATGCCATTAGGCTAAATCACATTTGTCCATCCTTATACTCCCAACAAGTAAACTAAATTACATTTGTCCATCCTTATACTCCCAACAAGTAAAATAAGCAATTTAGTCAATTTTCAACACAAGCCAGTTATTTGGCCTATAATCATGCCATTTTAACCAATCCAAAGTAAACCAAATATTAAAATTACAGTCATCCACATTGTACCAAAAATAGAAATAGTTTGAAAGGCATGATTACATTTATATATTCATATAATTGACAATAAACAAAAAAGCCCTAATATTGACAATATAACACATTATAAATTATAAATTAAATACCCAAAAGAGACAGTGGATCTATGCCACTAAGCCTCTGGGACTCCTCCACGTGTCACTCGTGGCTCTTCTCCTGAAAATTGTTAACCACATAATGAGACTCAAAAGTCTCAGTAACCAAAGCCAATTTATGATAGTGTATACAAACAGTTAAGTGTGTGCTTACTAAGTGAGATTAAAAATAATATAATTCCAACAAATATAAGAAATATTACAATACACACAAACAACCATCCTTATATCCCTCCATTAACCTCGAGCCGTAGCCCTCACTCGGTGAAATTATCCAGCCAAAGGTAGATTAGCCCGAGCCCTTACAAGCCACCTATTGAGCTCCAATAGGGGCGTACCACGTGGCATATAAATACAACAACAATAGCAAGTCTCCCAACACCTCCCACAATAATCAAACAAATTCATAATAATATTGTACAATTATACAATATTACAAAATTCATAATTTTCTCAATAATCACCCAATTAATATGAAGTAACACTAATCACAAATTAAAAACATGGTTACCTTGTGGCTTTTTCAATAAATTATTCCTTATAATTTCTCTCCCACCACAATCTTCACCAATAATACAATCTACAAATAACATATTATTTATAAATATTAGTTTCAATTTTTGAAACTAATAAATAATTCTAATAATAGAATTAAAAATAAAACATAATTTTTAATCTCAATCTTAATACAAATCTAGAGTCAACACTATTAAGTAAAATGTTTAACTCCTCTTTTAATTATCAATAAACATTAATAATCTAAAAATCAAATTTTAAACTAATTTATTATCAAAATTTTCTTTTTATTTTATAAATTCGCACCTAAAATACCCAAAAATTAAAAATTGAGTCTCTAGCTTAGAATCATAATCCTATAGCCATAATAATTCATTTCTCATCCCAAATAATCATCTAAACCTCAATAAATCAACATATATTTTCAGATCTAGTTTAGAATTTGATCCATAAGCCACAAATTCAAAAATCATCAACAAATTTATACTCTAGAACATTTATTATACTACTGACAACCTCAAAAACTATATTTATTCAACATAATTCATCCCTCTTCCAGATCTTAAATTTTCTACCACTACAAACTCAGAACAAAGAAGAAGGATGACTAAGAAAAATTTTTAGAACACTTACTTAGTCTTGAAAAGCTAAAATCACACCCTAAATATCCTATG
>NW_026556608.1:0-33789 GCF_029017545.1 Prosopis cineraria
TTTTATTAACAAGTGCCTGTGCGTTAATCAATAACAAGCCATGCGTGACAACAATAAATTCACTTGATCCCTGTCAACGAGGTTAACAATCAGGAAAAAGAAGAAGGGGCATTTAAGTAATTAACAAAAATATTTCCAGATTGAGCCTTTCAGTTTGCAGTGGAATTTCAGAATCTTAAAGTGCTCAATTGGAATAAAATTTTGAGAGGCTTAGATGAAATTCTCCCTTAGATGTAAATGTTATTTGCACTTTCCTATTAAAAGAAAGAAATAATGCAATTTGGAATGTGACAGAGATCAAACTAAGATTCAAGTCAATAATAAAATTTGAATGAAAACATCAAAATTCAAATACCTAATCTAGTATAGTAACTTGATGTTATGGTTTTTCAATTTTCTATAATTCCCAAAAAAAAAATTTTAAACGCATGAATTTTATATGCAGTATTTTAAATCTGAAATTCTCTTAAAAGTATATTTGAAATGGAAGAGACAGTGATGCACACAAACATTTTCCAAGTTCCTAATTCCAGGAAATTCAAAATATATATGTAAGAGGAGATCGGGGAGGAAAGATAGAGGGAAAAGATCTAAATCTGTTTCACATTCCTTTCCCCCAAAATCACTTAACCTTAAATTTAAAGCTTAAAAAACCAGTTTAGCTTATCCATGACAAGTTAATCCAACTTTGCATACGTTTACTGCCACTAAAAAGAAAAAATCAGGTCATTGGGTTATACATATTACTGAAACTTGTAAAATTTTTAAGTAAAAAATCTTCAATAATCCATCATAAAATGAAGAATGTTTATTGCAACTTACAAATTACTCTACTTTTTAACAAGTAGCGAGTCTTGGAAATAAATCACTTAAGGTCTGCTTTCTGCTTTCTCATTGGCAATTTAGGTATTTGGTCCGTAGCTAGAATAAACTGATTGCTTAGGGCATTTTATAATGTTTTTGGCCTGATAAGAGAACTATACCCATCTGAAAATCAGGCCATATTGCAAACAAAGAATTACAGGCTACACACACACATACACACATAAATAAAAAACTAGTCTTACCACTACCTGCTTCATAGCCTCCTCCTCATCATCTTCTTGTCTTATTTCTGAATCTAAAGAAGATGCATCCCTCAACGTTGGACATGCCTCCACAAACCGTTCATCCAATTGCCACTTCACACGATAATTTTGTGGGCAAATGCCGATGATGTTTCGCAAGTTAATGAGCTTGAGTTTCTTCATAATTGGTAGCTCAATGATCATCTGGTTCTGATTTTGATCTTTTTCATGATTGTCTTCGCCAAATACATATTGCAACTTAGCAGCATCTTCTATTTCGAGACTCTCCAGTCGCAGAAGGCCACTAGCAAGAGAGATCGGCATTATGCATTCAAGATTTTCACAACTTTTTACCCTGACTTGGTTCAACTTTGGGAGCACTGACCCTACTGAAATATCTTCATCTTTTTCGACTGTAACCATATTCCTCAGGTCACCACAACCTATCACTTCCAGCTCTTCTAACATCACCATTTTTTGAGCACAGGTAGCTGTGAAGAGAGATGCCAATTGGCTACAATTTGTTATAAACATCTTCTGTAATTTCTCAAAAGGCCAGAAGGAGGTGGACCATGGCATAAGGCTTCCAAGCATTTCATGGCTTCCACTTTCAAACACCTGCAACTTGGAGAAGATGATTCTAGCTTGATATGATTGATCATTTGTGGTGTCAATCAGCCATTTTATGCAATCAGAATCACGAAGTACAAATTCTTTTAACTCATCCAAACATTCACCCCGTGTTGGGAATATGTCAGGAACGATGCTTGTACAATTCCCCCGAAATTTTTCAAAGCAAAGAACCTCAAGTGTCTGGGGCAATGCCTTGACTACTGCATTTGGATAGAGGCATCAAAAATTATTTACGGATATGAGTTTAGACAACGAATAATCATCCTTGGAAGTATTTATGGAGCCTCCAATTTCTAAATGATACCTTTGGAGGACCTTAAAGGAGCCAATTCGGTGAAAAAATTCAGCAACATTTTGATCTGCCTGCACCATATCTGGAAGATGATTTTCAACGAAATACAGCTCCTCCAGTTGGGAACATCTGGTAAGCACCTTATAAGGATTCCCTCCTATTTTGCAATGTGACACTTCCAATAATCTTAATGCCTCTAGATTTGCTAATTCTTCAGGAAGCCCTTTTATTTCACAATATGATAGCTCAACAGTGTGAAGCATCTCTAATTTTTGGTGAACAGAGATATCAATTAATGTCCATCCTCTCAAACAAAGAGTTCGAAGCATTTTTAGTCTGTCAATTGATCCAGGTAGCAGTAGAACTGGGTTCATCCCAATGGATGTATTTTTGATGGCGAGCACTTTGAGCTTTACCATCCCTTTGAAACAAGCATCTAGGAATTCTGTTGAGCATCCATTATCATTGGACACTAGTAGTATCTCAAGTTCAGGACAATTCAACTGATCTGGCATTACATATATATTACGGCCATATAATCTGGTTGTATCTTTCATATAATATTCCTTTGTTAGATCCTCTAGACTTTGTCTGGGACCCATAATCACTTGAACTTTGTTCTTCGCTTCCCATAAGGCTAAGGCACGCAACATGTAATGCATTTTAACACACTGCCCTTCATCATGTAGCAGCAAACTGTGTCTTTTGAATTTATCAATGACTGTTGGCACTTTCGACCTTGCTCTTTCATATGACTTGACATCCAGAAATATGCCTAACCCAAATGCAAATCTGATGAGATCTTCAATGGCAATCTCTGAATTGTTAGGGAACAGAGTACATAATGAATAAAGTGATACCTCTTCTGCACCTTCCAACTCATCAATACTACATTTTAGACATGTATAAGGATTATCCGGTCCTTTTTCAATATCTAGTGGCCGCCTACGATCTTTCAATGTCGCGAATGCTTCTTTCCACTCATGAAGTTCTTTAGTCCTCAAAGTACTAGCCACAGCTTTAATTGCAACAGGTAATCTGTCACATTCATGAGTGATCTCTTGAGCCACTTGTAGGAATGAATCTTCTACTTTACCAGCATGCATTTGAAACAGTTTCCAGGCATCCTCGTTCGTTAAAAGTGGCAGCGGAATCACTGCATCTTTATCAAATTTCATCATGTCAAATATACGTCTATTCCGAGAACCCAGAAGAACCTTGCATTTCTCACCGACAGGAACTCCTATGGCTTCTAAGTGAAGCACATCCCACACTTCATCCAGGATTATAAGATACTTACTTTCATCATCCATTGCATCAAATGCCATACGCAGTCTTGCAGCTCTATCTTGTACATTTCGCTCTGTCGGCCCAAATTCCAGGCCCATCCGGCTTACAACGCTGTCTTGAATAGCTAGATAATTTGGAGGATTGGACACAGTAGCAAATGCCGTCTTGTAAGGTGTGGAGTCTTCAACTTCCTTCTGCAGTTTTTTTAACAAGGACGACTTACCACAACCCCCCATTCCCCAAAGCCCTATTTATCTTCTTCTTATTTCTTTCTCACTGCCTTTAAGATTTCTTTGCCAGCCTCTTCTGTGCATTTGAAAGGAATAAATTCTTCTGATGGGCCCATGGGTCGAAGTGATAGACGACGTGATAATAGCTTTGGCCCCAAATTTGTCATGGAGCGTCTTCAATGCTTCCTTGTTCTTCTTTGCTTTCTTGGCTACAGTGTATCGACCTATCCAGTTAGGGCAAGCCCCATTGCAACAGTCCTGGCTTGCTTCTGCTTCCCCTTTCAGCTTCTCCGATTCGGCTATGAGAACTTTTGCGTCCTTCACCTGCTCCTTAAGGTAATCCGAAGGCTCTTTAGTGTTGACTCTGTCTTTACTAAATTGGGCTTCCATGCCAGCTCTGGTTGACTCTAATTTCTGTTGTCCAACATCCATGTCTGTAACAATCTCATTGAATTCATAACAATAAAGAGCTTCTCGTCCTATTGCTGTCACCACGCACTTGCTGCAACATTCGCCCCCCAAACTGACTCCAAAGTCGGCCATTGAAACTGATCTGACCTGAATAAGAGAGTGTAGAAAAGTAAGTCATTCATGCAAATAGCAAGGCAAGTGCAATAGATGAATATGTAGTCATCAAATTTCAAAAGCGTTTCAAGTTGAAAGAGGCCACCGTACATATTGAAGATGCACGTGTCTAGCATTTTTCTCTTTATTGTATAATTATTGTTTTAGAATTTGATTTATTGACATAAATATTACGGTATCATATTCCCAACACATAAGTACTCTCTTTAGACATTATTATAGGAGGTTTGTTTACTCTCTCAAACAAGTTCTGATAGTAATGACTAGAGGGAGTGTCTCATAAATCATAATGATTAGTTACGTTTGCATTGTGTTTCAGCACGATTATCTTTATATGTAATTTATTGTTATTAATTTCACATTCACATTTAAAGAAAAAGAGCGAAGGCCGGAGTTAATGGGAGAGGTTCAAACCAAAATTCTAGAAGTCACAATCCTATTAAATTGAAATGAGAAGCCAGAAATTCATTCAAATCTTTAATGTACCTTTGAAATAAGAAATCGTTTACCTATTTTGAGGGATCCCCCACCCCTCAAGAGGGAAGAGGGAGGATAGCGAAAATCAACATCTATTGTACGTAGAAGCTTACGCATAATCTAAAATCTCAAGTACTAAAATTACATGGTACTGTTGGAGGGGAGAGGATTCTCTTCTCTTCCTTCCCATTCTCTTTCCTTCCTTTTCTCAATTTCTAACCATTAGATTAAAATTTTGGATAATTCAAATTTGATCTCTTTTAAAATATTTTATTTTACTACTTTACTTTTATTGTATTTTTAATGTTTTTCTTAAATTTTAGTCATTTGAATTTTATCATTTACATTTTTATTAATTTAATAATTTGACAATTTTTAAGAGATCAAATCTGAATAGTTCAAATCTAGATCTAATGGCTAACAAGAAAAAAGAATGAAAAAGATGGAAAAGAAGAGGAGAGAATCTATACCTTTCTTGGAGCACCCAAAAATTTCTATTGATTCGATCCTTATAAATATGGATCCTCTCCACTATTCAAACTTATTTAGATACATCTTGGAAGTAGTATCCTTCCTTTCTTCTTATTGATCAATCACAACGTAACCCTCTTCTACTTTGTAAGCAGCTGCTTCATGCTTGCAACACCACATGGTCCTTGAAATTGCGTATGCTGCATCCACATTGCCTCAAAATATGATTTGGTTGAAAAGCAAAATAACAAGGGGTGATGACTGATGATTAGAATATATTCGAACTTTGATCAATCATGTCAAAAAAATCTTGCTACCACTTGTCATTACATACACCCTAGTCAAGCAGATCTCATATATGCCTACTAATGAAGTCGGTAATTTGGAAATGAGCTTGACGGATTAAATTGAACCCGCTTGAAATATTTAGGGTCTAGCTTTAAAAAGTTAGGGTTTTTTTATGTTTAAACCTATTCGAGCTACCCAAATAGGGCTAAAGAAATTCGGGCCAAGCCCAATTGGGTTCAGACTTGGCCCGAATACCCAAATAAAAAAATTTATTTTTAAAAATATATAAAATATAATAAATATTAATTAATTTTTAAGTTTTGAGTCATTCTATCTATGCTAAGATATCATATTTGAGTCCTATACATCATTTAAGTATCAAAAATATATATTTTATATTTTTTATAAAATAAAATAATTAATTTTAAAGTTAAAAATTAATTAAAAATGATTTTTAAAATAAAATTCGGATATTTGGGCATCCCAAAGCCTGAAGGAGTTCTAGTTGGGCTTAATTATTCGAGCTTTTTTGAGAATCGGGCCTATTTAGGTTTGGACCTATTTGGGTTGGGCTTATTCGAATCAACCTACTTAAATTTTTAGTTATACCTACTATTTTCCCTGCCGCTTTTAATTCTCCATATGTAAATGGTTCTTTCTGCTTCTATTTACACTAACCCGCAAAAATGGATCTAATCTTTAAAAGGATTGCATCTATGCAAGTTAGGTTTAATACCTTTGCTCTACTATAAAGGAGATGCAATATAATTGAAAGCATCCATCATTTATATCTATTCATAGTACTCGATGACAGCTTAATTATCCCACATTGTTTCCTTCCTACCTTGTAAGGCATTACATTTCACCATTCAAAATCCTACTCTTAACTGTATGTTGAGGAACTAATCCGTCTCAAGTTTACTCCTCAAATTATTCTCCTACCAATATATCCCAATACCACCACAAATCATATAGGTTCAATATAAATGAGATGTTTCATTATTCAAGTAGTTTTTCTTTTGCTTGATCAAGGTTTAATGAATGCAACCAGATTTGGTTTATTCTCCCTCAACAGATCATTGCACGCTAGTGCAAACTTGTTACTTGCTACTTCCCAAAAATTGTAGCACTAAAGGAATAGCCTGCTTATTTACTCATGTTTACCTCTAGGACCAAGTATTCCTCCTGGCCTAAATCCACATTCATGTCCATGCACAAATCATTGAATAGAAAAATCATCCATTTTGATTTCTAAATAGAAAAATATATTTCTACTCTACTCGATTGTTTGGTTTTAAAATAGAAAAATATGAAAATATATTTGTCCAACATGATTTTGAAATATTTTTATGGTGCTAATTTTACTAAACATAAGGCAAAATATATCTTGATATAAGGGTATAGCATCATTGTAAACTTCATTTATTTTATTTTCTGCATGTTTTTCCTGCCAAACACAAGAAAGGATAACATTGGAGCTATTTGAAACTGTTTTTATTCTATTATTCTGAGAACTAGTGTTTTGTAAAACATGTTTTGAGAACAAAAAAAATATTTTTCTTATTTTTCTGTTTTTTAAAATAATATTTTAGTTTTTATTCTTTAAAATACTTTTTAAAAATATGTTATCAAATAATTTTTTTTTGTTCTTTTATTCTAAAAAATAGAAAAATATTTCCATAACATATTACCAAACAGGTCCATTATTTCTCCAATTTTATTTTCTCTCTCTTCTCTTTCCTCCTAACTTTTCTTCCCATCCCAATAAAGTAGTATAGTTAGCTAGGGATATTAGGTGAAAAAATTAATGCTTAAATAGAACATGTTATATTATAAAATATGTTGGAGATACTTGTAATTAATAAGGACTGGAGGAAGTGTTTCGCATGTAAATTTTAATATTGGACTTGTAAATCTCAAATGTTTGATATGTAAATATGATTATTAAAATTTATTAAATTAATAGCTTTCTTTGATCCACAGTTACCGGTCAACACTCCAATCAAATAAGGTAAGTCTAAAGGTATTTGTGTTATTTTATTGTTAGAAATTAGTTACCACTAAACCAATCCTAAAGAATTTGAGAATGTTTTATTCAAATTCCACAATTCATAATTTTCTTAAATTCTTATTCTGTTTTACCGCCCCCTCCCTTCCAAAATTCGGGAGGGCAAATAATAAATTATAATTTTGTCATGCAAGGATTAAATGCCTATTTTTTTTTTAATTTTCCAAACTGTCCAAACAAACAAATCACCGTATCCAGATCCCTCATGGATCATTCAACAAGACAGACTTAGGTCCAAGAGTATCACCTCATTTGTGCTATGCAAACTCTCCATTGGTCACGTCTCTCGGCTACCGCGAGCGGAGGAATGTGCAAATCTATCCTTTAACTATTTGGGAGGCGTGATTGGTACATTTTAAAAGGCACTGGAAAAAGAAGAAGAAGAAGAAGGCACAATGTCTCTTAATTTATTTTAAAGAGTAAAAATGTCTTGAATTTTTTATCCCTAAAAATGACTAGTATTCTAAACTTTTTTTAAAACTTTCAGGTACAATATTACCCTTTCCTTAAATATGAAAAAAAGTTATAGTTAACATGATGAAGAGTATTATAATATCTTTCATTCTCCTTCTTCTACATTTTCCTCTATTTGCAACTTCCTAGCTTATTCTTATCTCCCATGTCTCTCTGAGTTCTATCTTCCACTTATGTTTTGTTTGGATGGGGGGAGAATATGAGAGGAAAAAAATGTGAGAAGAAAATAAAAAAAATAACTTTTTTCTTGTTTGGATGAAAAAGAAAAAGTGAAAGGAAGGAAGAATATAGGAGAAAATTGGGTGTGAGAGTCACCATATTTTCTCTTCACAAATGTAAAGATTTTGAGAGGAAAATATTTATTTCACATATGCCCTTTTGCTTCTTCACACATGAGTATTTGCTTCATCATCTTTTACCCTTTATTTTTTTGCCTCATGACCTCAATGTTCTGATTTACATTATATTTGCTATAATAATTTATTTACTACACTATAATAAGTGATACTAACTATTATAAAAATAATTTAATACTGATTCACATAATTTTTATGATGGTAAAAGTCTTTAGCTTAAAAATTAAAGACCTCGCATTACTTTGTCTTAGTGTTGTGCATGTCTCCATCTTCTTTGTAAACTGCATGTTTTTATAAATATGTGCCTTTCATATTTTTATGATATTATGAATATATAATTTATTTTTATGTTCTGTTTCATATGCTGGTTGTGGAACTCATGACTATAAGTAAAAGCAAAATACTCTCACCAACCAAACAAGAGCTGAATTGAAATTTATTTATTTAGTTACTATATTTAATTTTAAGAAATTATACACTTTTTAATTTTTTGTAAATAAAAAATAATATATTTTTACTAAATTATTTGGTTTTAAAATATAATAACATGAAAGTAATTTCTACCAATAATTTGATTTTAGATTATTTTGATGATGTTAATTTTTATATAATGTTTACTTTCAATATATTTTTACACATCTAGTTACGTTAAACATATATATTTTAATATAAGAGTATTATAATTATTATAATATTTACTCATTTTTTTTCTTATTTTCTTCTGTGCGTTGAAAATATTTTTTTTTAATTTTACTTTTTTTTATTTTCTTTTCTTATATTTTTTTTTTCAACTTTTCTTTTCATTTAAATGGAGAGTCAAGGTGAGAAATGAGATATTGAAATTCGAACATGGCGTGGAACCTTTAGTCACATATCCAAACTTACTACTCACGAACTCTGTTGAGTTCTTCATAACGGATTTCAGATCCCCGAGAATCTCGCTTGCGACGGTGGAATTCAACTCCTCCAGAGTGTACAGAGAAGTCTCCTGGTACGTAATCATAGCGTTCAGCCACTTCTGAACGTTGTCGATCTTCGACGGCGAAAGGATCTTCCCGCCGCTGCCGTCGCCCTCCAGCGACGATTGACTCATTGAGTCAATCCACTGCATCATCAAACACGATTCTGCACCCATCGATCGCCTTCTGAACACGCCGATCCTTCACATTGACCTTGAGCTTGGAAGGGAACTTCGAGAGATTGGAGAGCTCATCAACGGCGACTCGGAGACAGAGCTTGAAGAGAAGATCTGGATCGGTAGTGTTAGGATTATGGAGGAACGAGATACTGGATAAACACGAGTTGGGGTACTGAGTGATTGTTGTTCCATGAATTCACCATTGTCGAGATTCTTGCTGCCAATCTGACCATGATTGCATGTCCCTCCTCCGTGTTGGTCGATATGGGTTTCTGTTGTTGCTTTTTTTTTTTTTTTTGGGGTGGTTTCCGGATATTTTGTTCTATTTGTTCTTGACTTACAAGCTTCTTGGCTTATGTTTTTTATTTTCTTCCTCTCTACTCCTTGTTTCTCTCACCGATGGCTGAGGTGAGAAGATTTATTGTTTTTTTATTGTTGTTGAAAATCTGCTATTCCATGATCTTTTTATTTTTCACGAGAATGACTGCAATTTTCTATCTGCATTAGTGGAACTAGGGATGTGCATAGCCAGGTCGGACTGGGCAATGAACTCGAAGCATGACCCAGAAAGTGGACGGGCTAGGTCTGTTAGCCCGACACCCCACCTTGCCCGAAGATTGACCAAGGTTTGTAGGGTCAGGGTCGGGCTGATGAGTATCTCCAAGTCCAACCTCCGTCCCTTTTTTTTTTTTTTTGTAAGTTTGGTGCTTAAAAAAATTCAATCAGGAATAAAAATTGATCACAAAGATGAACAAAGGGCAAAACTTTCTCGAGCGAGTGACGAGAAGAAGGATCGATTAGAAAGAAACTTCATGGGATCGGAGCTACGAAAGAGCAGGAGGTGGAGTACGAGGCGTCGTTTGTGATACCTGTTGGAATATTTATTTATCTATTTGCATTATTTAATGAATTTGGATTGCTCTTTATAATCTTACGTGAATCATAATAATTGAACTATATAATTAAGTTCAATAAACAGAGGTTCAATTTACAACTCTACAACTATCACTTATTTTCTATTTTTTAATTAATTGGATCAAAGTTAATAAAATATAATTAATTAATTTATTTGTTAAAGTGGCTATTGATTTGATTCATATAAATCAATATACACCAATTAGTTGATAACTACAAAGATAATTGAGGTTTTGTATTTAGTCAATGAATTTTTCACGCATGCATATCACTTTAGTATTATTAAATTTATATAAATTGAAAGCCTAGAGTTAACACATACCTGAAAATTTGGAAGAAGTGGGATCTGACTCTTTAATCGGACTTAATAGCTTGAGATTCCAACCGCTGATCGTGGCAGCCACCTGGCTCGTCAACACCACCGCCTCTATTAATTGGAAACGACGACGTCGAAGGAGGAGGAGCTGACAGATCTAAGAAGCTTGAAGACGGAGCAGAAGGGATGAAGGAATGTCGACGCCGGAGATCTGAAGATGGAGGAAGTCGACGGCAAAGAAATCAGGGGAACATTGCGTCTTCGAAAAAATTAGGATACAAATTGCGCGCCCCAAAAGACTTCAGGAAAGATTTGCACCTTCTTTCTATATGTACGTAGACTACATGTTTTTTATATCATTACTCATTATTTATGCATACAAACTAGATAAGATTATGTTGACCTTGAGACTCTTCTAACAGAACCGCGTACTTATATCTTAAACCCAAAATCATTAACTAAACTCGCACAATCTCACATGGGCTAAGCTATGAACAATATAGGAAGAGAGAAGTTGGGAGAGAGTGGAGTTTTTCATAGTTAGTGTAGACAAATGTGAAAAATCACAATTTGAATACTTAATACAAATAAATGCAAATAAACAACAAAGAAGAAAAAATAAGAAGCAAATGGAACTGTGAAAAGCAAGAGACAAATATAATGTAGGCTAACCTGATATAGATGGCGGCTTCAAAGATCAAACTTCTTCAAAGCAATCGCAGCTCCCTCTCCTTCTCTGTTTTCTTTTCTTTTTTTGAAGGAAATAAACTGACGGCCAAAAGAAATTTGGAAAAAAAAAAAGTTGCGGCGGCACAAGAAATCACCAGAAGCAAAAGGATTTTCTTTTTTTAAGAAAATAAGTTGATGATCAAAAGAAAATTAAAAGAATTGTTTTGGCAACAGAAATTTAAAAGAAATGTTATGACCGCACAAGAAATCGCAAGAAGTGAAAGGATTTTTTTTTTTTTTGAGAAAGTAAACCTATGATCAACAGAAATTTAAAAGAAATGTTACAACCGCACAAGAAATCACAACAATCAGAAGGATTTTATTATTATTATTTTTTGAAAGAAAATAAACTGCTGATGAAAAGAAATTTGAAAGGAAAGATACGGCAGCAAAAGGAGACAGAAATCACAACAAACAATTTTTTTTATATATATTTTAAACTTTTCTTGATAAAACGACTCAGAGAAAGCTCGAAAGAAGCGGTAAGGACTCAGAGAAACGACTCAGATAAAATTCAGAAAGTTCACCGGCATTGAAGCAAAGTTTGCAGAATCCGATGAGAGGTTATGGGAAAGGTAAGGCGGCAAGCAAGACTTTGTATAATGAGAAAAGTCCCCTCTCTCCAGTCCACTCTCAAGGTCTTTCTTAAATTCATAAAATAATCGACACTAACAGTATTAAAATGTCATTAACAACATCAGGCATTATTAAAAATATCACTGCACCCGTGAGATCAGCTTCGGTGTTCATCACATGATCAGCAATCTTGACCATTTAAAATTTTAATTTAAACGATTCAAATTTTTATATTTTATTTTAAATTTAATAAAATAAAAATTTTAAATTTTAATAAATCTACTATATTATTAATTTAAATAATACATATTTAATCTGGATAATAAATTTAATATTAAATATTTTTATAATTTTTATAAATTGACTATTCAGATATATTTTTAAATTTTTAAATATAAAATTAAATAATTTTTAAAAATTTTAAAAAATTTTCTTAGTAAATATAATATTAAAAAATAAAAAGTAAAGATAATCCTCAAAATAAATTTTTAAAAAAATTACAATTTAAAGACTTTAAATTTAAATTAGGTAAAATATATCTAGATAGTTAATTTATAAAAATTATAAAAAATATTAATATTAAATTTATCATTCAGATTAAATTTATATTATTTATATTGATAATAAAATAAATTTATTAAAATTTATAATTTTTGTTTTATTAAATATAAAATTAAATATATAAATTTAGATTGTACAAATTAAAAATTTGAATAATCCAGAGTATTCATATAAGTACTGAAATCGATCTCCTGCACCTGCAACCCCGTGCGTGCGCGTTTAAAAAGGAAAAAAAAAAAAAAAAAAAAGGAAACGCGCGGGCGCGCTTTTTAAAAAGAAAACGGGCGGAGCCCAATCAACTTTATTTACTGAAATCAGGTGTGGGTCCTCTGCTTTCTATTTTGGGGTGTCTTCTAAATTTTTTTTTTATAATTTTTAATATAAGTCACTTTGCATGAATATTTAGATTTTTTTTCTCAAAATGCCCTTATTTAATTAGAATAGAAAGAATGTTTGATTTTCAAATTGGTAGTATTAATTACTGTTAAACTTATTCAATTTTAAGACCAGTTTAATAAGATAACTAATTTTCCTTGCTCGAATTAGATAAAAGTAACTTATATTAAGAGAGAGTGTGTGTAGAGAGAGAGATAGAGAGAGGAGCTCATTAGGAAATGCCCGGAGGTTTAGAAGACCCTCCTATCCATTACCCATTGTGGCTCCTCAGGAAACCACAATATATGCAATGTGAAGAAGAAAATGAGCAATGTCGCTCGTTAAAGTTATAAAAATGTTGTAGTTACCCCCTGCCATTATGAAAGAGTGATGTCATTAAGTGCAAGAAGAAAATGAGCGTTTCTGCCTTTCAACTATTTTTTGAGAGTCTAGACTTTTGAATAGGGCCGAAGCCAAAATTTTTTATTAAGAGAAGTCGAGATAATAAAGTATATAATAATTAAAAAAATTATATATATATAAATCCAACATAATATAAATATTCTAATATATATATATATATATATTCAATTTTACATATAACAATATACATATACATATATATATATATATATTACATTTTACTCATTGATTTTCATGATATAAAAACAATTAATTATTATATTTATGATAAATTTTTTAATAATTTTCTTTTTGACATAGATTATTATTAAATGGGTAAAACTTTTATCATACTTATGAGTATTAAATGATTTAAATATATCATTAGAATCAAAAGTTATATTCAATGTAGTAAGCTCTATCATTTATTTATTAAATTTACTATTTAATTTTTTAAATTGATAATCATAGTAAATAAATATATCAACACAATAATAAAGCTCAACTTATCAAATTAGATGAGAGTAAAAATTATTTATATCATAAATTTCTTTCAATTTAACAAGCACATCAATACTTTTGGAAAAATAATTTTATGATAGATATCAAGCACATAGCATTCAATATATCTTGAGATTTTTATTACAATGCTTAATAAATTTTTTTAATAATAATTCTCATAATTTTTTCATCAAATATAAAATGCAAGTAAAATAAAAATGACATCAATATTTTAAGAGAATGTATAGCATTATCTTGTTAAAAATAAGTAGATCATATGACAACCACATTTTCAAACTATTGAAATAGTTACTTTATACATATATAAAAGATTATATATAGAATTGAAATGAGAATTTCATCTATTATTTTATAACTTTCATAATGTGCTAACTTAGGAGAGTCGAAAATATATAACCCTTATATTTTATCAAAAAAAAAAAGTTTGGGAACCATGACCCCTGTCGGTCCCCCCTCTCTCCACCCCTGCTTTTGAGTACGTTGGTGATAAGAATATTAAAAACTAAAAAAATTGCAAAAATTACTATAAGGGGAAAAAAACACCCTTAAAAAAAACTTAAAGGAAAAAAATATCCTTTTTTTTTAATTGCTCTTAATGGTGTTACTTGCTCTTAACAGCTTGGGAAGAATTGCACCACTTTTATAACTTTAAGGACGACATTGCATCACTTAAGAGTTTTAGGAGTTAATAATATGCTCCTTCGCCACAACATATTTTATCTGTGGCAATGGCCAAGAACCCTTGCTTATAGGTATAGGTAATGATTTTTGAGCATGAAACTTATCCCCATTACCTATAGTCTAAGATAATGATTTTTTCATATTTGAGGTTACAAATCATAAAATCATTGCTTATAGTAAGACAATAGGCAATGGTCTATTTTTGTTTGTTGCTTACCATATAAGTATAGGCAACATTTAAGAATTGTTATAAAAATATTAAATAGTCAAAGTTTAATATTTCTTTCCTCACTTGGGATTAGAACCTCCTTGATTCACTTAAAGTGATGAGATAATTTTAACCACTATTCTAATAATCCTTTTAATTATTATAATGCAAAAAAATTATAAACATATATATAGATAATAGTTAAATTAAATTTTAATTTTTACAATGAAAAAATAAAAATAAGAAAATAAAATAAATAAACAAATAAAAGAACATAGATAAGTTATTAAAACATGAAAATAATTTTTTGTTAGTAGAAATATTATAGGCAATAGTTTTTATATTGCTTATTTAAAAATTTTATTATAACACTTGAAAACCGTTGCCCATTTTATTTTAGAGAAAAATTTTCAAACATTGCTAAATATTTATTGTTTAAAATAGCTATCAATGGCAACACACAAAAACTGTTGCTTATACCTATATTAAGCAGTGCTTTTACAACTGTTGTAACCAAAACTATTGCCTAAAATAAAGAATGTTTATAGTATTCACGAATAGTTAGGGATATAAATGTCAATTAATCCTTTTAATTTTTACAGTTAATCTATACAAATTGTGAAAGGCAAAGAAGAATATATATATATATATATATATACACAAACACACATAAAACTTTGATATACTGAATATGTCCATCAGTCATTATCTCTAAAAACATTATGATAATAAATAGTAATTTTTTTTCATGCAATAACAAATAGAAAATTATTCTAAGACGCTAAAATACTAAAATGGTTATCAAATGTTGTTTTGAAAATTATGAAAAGACCATGCAATGTGAAACAAAATTTTCTCTCAAAAAATAAATATAATGAAACATAAATCACGATTGGAGTATTTAAAAAATGTTTTACATGTAAGCCTTTTTTGTCTTAACATATGCTCCTTCCTTATGTCCTTGATATATAATAGTATAATATCTCATACAAGCTTATCTATATAAATATACACCTATTATTTATGAACCAAGTTAGTAGGACCACATTGATGGCAAACATTTCTCAATAAGTATTGATTGTAGTTGCATATTTAGAACTCGAATTCAAGACATGAACGTCGTGATGTAAATAGACTTGAGTAAAAATATGTTCTTTCCTTTTGGGACTTTAGTAGCATCTTTCCCCATATTGATATGGTGTTACTTCATTTTTTTTATCTTGAACTTTTAATCCAAAAACTAATTATTAATTAGGGATAAATTATTATATTAATTAAATAATCAGGAATTTGGATGGTAAATTGATGTTTTGTTTTGTTGAGCTGTTGAATGAATATGATTGAGTGAGAGAATGATGATCCAGAGTAGGGCGTGTGGGCTATAGTGAGATTTTTTTTATTGTGTCATACGCCGCGACCTGTGCAGCACGTGCCATGGCCCATGGCACATAATTTGACTTAAAAGACATGGCTAGCTCGTGAGAACAGAAAGGATGAGAAAGGAAAAATGCAAGAGAGAGAGGGGGGGAAGGATAAGGTATCTCCATTAGGGCATCAAATTTTTGAGTACTGGGAGTTAGTTTTAACCTCTCGCTTATTGGGTAAGTTTTGTACCACCCTATGCTCCTATTTTACCTTAATTTCTCTAGATTTAGGCTATAGAAAAATTAAATTAAGGAGCTTTAAGGGGTTGTTTTCTAACTTAATAGTTATGAGAAGGCTATTGGGCAGTAAACTAAGGTTTTATGACTATTTTGAAAAGTAATGGCTAAGTTTTGAGACTATAGGCTCGATTTAGCCGAAATTGTAAAGTTTAAAAAGATAAAAATGCTTGTGTGGTCTATAGGAAGGTTAATGGAAGTTATAAAAAGTATAGGGAATGTGAATTATCTTAACAGAAAGTGATAAAGCGAGCCTTACTTAGTTTAAATGTGATAATTGGTATTGACTTATAGTGATAAATTGTGTAGATTAACATAATTCATGTGTTGACTCAAGCAAGAGAAAGCTAACAGATTAAAAAGTACCATGGATAAACCTTTCTAGAAATAAAAAAATTGAGGTAACCAGATAATTTATTCCGTTAATTAGCTAATTTAATTGTTTATGAGCAAATGTATAGTAGAATATATGTAATTTTAATAATTTTCATGATTTGAAAACTTGCATGACTTTGTGTTGAAAAGGGTTTTGATTTATAAAGTTTATTAGTAAAGGAAATTCTTTTGAAAAGCTGAAAAGGTAAATGTGATGTATTTTATGTACATATGATTGAAATATGAGAAATGTAATTACTTGTGTGAAAGGCATGATCATAATGTGGAAGTTCATTTTAATTGATAAAGTATGAAAAATCTAAATGATTAAGCTAACATCATGGAACATTTGGTGTAGCAACATGTAAGAAACTGTTATCATGGTCCATCCAGGTAGTCATTATATGGTTTGAGCTCCTAATGCTTGTTAGGGTATGGTGTTACGACCCTTTGATCATGTGTCTGATATGGGGAATTCATATTAATAGTTTGAAAGTAGGACAAAATGTTTTTGGTTAGGTGATTCCACCACTAAGGTAAAATCACATCAACTTTCTAATGGAAAATTTTACTTCAGATGAAGTTAAAAAACCAGTTTTTGACCTGCCTGTTGATAGTACTCCAAGGTTTGATGGTTTTCATGTAAAGTTTTTTAAACACTACTGGGAGTGGATTGGGGAGGATGTTTACAACATGATCTTTGCCTTCCGTGACAGAGGCTTTCTTCTGAAGAGTTTGAATAAAACTAATTCATCTTATTCCTAAATGTGAAGCCCCTCAAACTTTCAAAGATTTCAGGTTTATCAGTCTTTGCAGTGTAGCGTGCAAAATTATTTCCAAAGTCCTTGCGAATAGGATCAAATGTATTCTTGGTGATTATTCTCTCCTCATCAAAGTGCTTTTATTCAAGGAAGATGAATATAGGATAATATTCTAATTGCTTCAGAATTGCTGCATACATTCATTCAACCAAAAAGCGAAGGGCTGCTGGACTGCATTTAAAATTGACTTCTCCAAAGCATTTGATAAAGTCTCTTGGTATTTTCTTTATCAAATTCTTTCATAGATGAACTTTCCACCAATTTGGATTTCCATGATTATGCAATGTGTCACCACTGTGTCATATCGACTTTTAACGAACGGAAAGCTATCGAAGCAGTTCTATCCTTATCACTTTATCTTGGGTGCAAATGCTCTTTCTCTCCACATATCCAATACGAAAGCTCAAGGTAAATGGAAAGGAGTCAAGATCTGTAGGAATGCCTATCCTATTACTCATTTCAGTTATGCTGATGATACTATTCTGTTTTTCAAGCAAACAGCCAATTTTGTGGAACAGTTAAAACAACAATTGATGAATTCTGCTTCCATTCTGGTCAAGAGATCAATTTTAATAAATCTGAAGTAATTTTTCGCCCAAACACTTTGGATGATGATAAAATTTCTTGAGCTAATATTCTCAATGTTAGATTTGGAAATTGCCTTGGAAAATATCTGGGGATTTATATTGATAACTTCTCAGATAGGCAGAGAATTTTTGCTGATATTTTGAGCAAAGATCAACAAGAAACTTTGTGGTTGGAAAGCCTCTCTTTCATCTCAAGCAGCTAGATTAACATTGATCAAGTCTGTGATCTCTTCTTCTTGTGTTTATCAACTGTCTTGTTTTCTTTTATCCAAATATATGGCTTCAAAGATCGACTTGATGTGTGCAAATTTCTTTTGGGGATCTTCAAATTCTAGAAATAACAGGATGCACCTTCTCTCCTAGCAAAAACTTTGCTGTAGTATTGACTGAGTTTTAGGCCTTTTAATGAAATGAATAAAGCCCTTTTGGCAAAGCAGGCATGGAGAATCATCATGTATAATGATAGTTCTCTTTCGGGAAGAACTCTTAAAATCAAGTATCAAAAACGGATTCTCGAAGGAAATTGCAAGGCCAAAGCTAGCTATTCTTGGACCATGAAAGATTGCTCAAGGTATCATTCCTCATTGCGGACAACCTGAAATGGCAGGTTAGTAGCGGAAGTGGCATTTCGTTTAACCATGTGACACTTTATGCTGTAATTTTGGCAATATGAATCTATCGGCTGCAGATCTTGTTGACAAGGATCATCCTGTTTGCAATCAACAGCTTATTTCCTCTCTCTATTGCCGCAATGATATGGATGATATATTAAGAACACCTTTCTCCTTTTCTGGCCAGAATGATTTTCTTGTTTGGAACAAAACAAGTGATGGAATTTACTCGGTTAAAAAAGGATTGTCCTCTCTTATGGTTGAACACAATCAAATCTTGTCTCATGCATAAGGAGTCAATTGGAAAGAGTTTTGGAAGAATGAACTACCATTTAGGGTTCTTTTATTCTCTTGGAAAATTATCAATAAAGCTATCCCTGCTTCGGACATTTTGCAGAAACATCATTTGCAAAATGAAGATCGATGTGTCATTTGCGGGAATGCTGAGGAGACTCTGAATCACATCTTTCTTCATTGAGATCTGGCTAGGGCTGTTTGGTTTTCTTCAAAACTCACAATTAGATCTGAAGGAATTTCAAATATCAAATCATTCATTGTTGATTGGGTTAACAAAGTTGCAATTGATAAGAATTGGCTAGATCAATTAAAGGAAATTCTGCTCATAGTTCAAGCTCTCTGGGATTGCAGAAATAAGAAAAAATTCAATGCAGAATAAATTCACCCTCGACATATTAAAGAGATGATAAACAATGCTGGGGCTATTATTCAAGTCTCAATTGCTGATGCTGAGAGGCAGACACAGTATGATAAGAAATGGGAAGCTATGAAGACATATTAGTCTACTTCTAAAAATATCACTCCTCAAATTGCAATAGTTTGAAAGGGTTGGTTTATTTTTTGTTAACATCAATCAGATTATCCAGCGAGGAAGAGGTAAATCCAAGGGAAGTAAAATAGTTATTTTCCATGATTTTGCTTTTATTGTTGAAAGAAAGAATGTAGCAGGACAGAATGAAGGCAGGGTGCAATTTATCCTGATGGAGTTACCTGCGGTGCTCAAGTGGATAACTGACTTGGATTTTTTTGGTCCTCCTAAATTTTCTTATGTCACTGTGGTATTTATCAAGAAACAGGATTATGGAAATGTTCTTAGAGAAACTGACAAAGATTCTGAACTCTGAAAAAAGACATCCACTTCCTTTTGAATCTCTTTAGTTTCAACTGGTTGGAAATTATATCAGGAAATTGGACACCTTGGTGGAAGTCTATATTTCAATCTTTAGGTTGTACTTATTTTTACTTTCTTGCTTGATGTTTGTATTATGTGGACTGCGGTAGTTTTCAAATACAAAAAATAAACCAATTTTGACAGTCCATTTTTCTATATATATAGAGTAATGGGAGACAAGATATATTTTAAAAAATTGTTCAAACATCAATTTCTTTTAAGGGTACTCATTTGACCTATTTGTTATACCTCCATCCTAATTTATAAAATATTTTTTTGAATATATTTGACATTTTAAAACATAAATATTTTAACAAAAATAAAATTTCATTAATAATGCTTATCCAATAATATTATCATTTTTATTAAATCCTCTCTCTAATATCTTTTTACAAATGGAATATTAAGTGAAGGAAATATTTAAAAATTTATATTCTTTTATAAAAATAAAACTGTAAAGTTTATTTAATAAAACTTATTGACCTATAAGCATGTAGCTCAACTGGTGAAGGGTTATGCTAGTTTAACTAGCGTACTCATTTCTTAGTATATGTTGAAATATCCCTGTAATTAATGAAATAAATTGTCTAGTGAAAATAAATGTTGACTTTATGAGCAACAATTAGAAAAAATATGATAAATGGTTCTTAAAATTTATAATTTTGCTTATAAATAAAAAAAATTAATCATTTCATCTTATAATTTTAACTTAGTTACTCTATCTAGTTTTATTTATAAATCACTTTCAGCATATTTTGCCGAAACCAAGGAAAATATTAAACTTTATTAACTTTGTCTTAAAATTTAATAAGTTTTCATCTTTACCCCTACTAAATTTTCTTAAATTTCATTATTGATATTTTTATTCAAAGCATTTAATAAGAACAAAAATGTAAAGAGAAGCATTGAAAAAGTGCTTTATAGATAGGATTAAATTTTTTCTTCTCTTTTTGTTTTATAAATAGGATGAGAGGAGTATAATTTAGTATATAAATTTTGACTCATTGTAACTAAATCTTTATAATTTTGATTCGATTGTAACTCAGTCCTTAAACTTTCACTTGATACAATTTAGTCCCTATATTTTAACAAATAAAATTATAAACATTAAAATTATTTCAAAAATAATAAATTGTTATTTTAGAACTTTGACCTCTTCACTCTACCCTTGAATACCGAACTGGAGAGATAATGAATTATATTTCAGACATACCATTGAAACAAATGCACTTTGAATTTTTTTTTTAAAAAATCAGAGATGTTGGTCGACTCTTTTATTTATTTATTTATATTTTGAGTGAAAAGGAAGTTTCATTCAAGAAAACTGTAGGTACAATCAGAGCAAAAGAGAAAAGCAAAATTACATCAGAATTATTTGAGTAGAGTATATTCTAATGGTATGATCAACCAATGCTCTTTCTTGAGTTATAATGCTATTAACAGTACGTGAAGGTTCTTCCAGAGAAAAAAAAAATGATGTTGGTCAATACTTTATTTCATCTTTTTTGTTTCTCCTCATTCGAGTTATTTGATTTTTCAGTTTCGCCAAACATCTCTTTTTAGGAAAAATTATTTTCAAATATAAATATTTCTAATCTTTAGAAAAATTATGAAGATTAAAATTTTTAGTAATTTAAAATATAAGTTCATAATTTTTAAAATAATTTTTTTATATTTTTTTAAAATATAATGACCAATATTTTAAATTGTGAAAACATAGGGGCTGAATTGCACTGGATCAAAATTCAAAGATTGAGTTAAAATCAAGTTAAAACTATAGGGATCAAAATATTAATTTTTCCAAATAAAAATAAAGAGATACATGATAATTTCTCTTATATTTAAAAACACAAAGAGTACTTGTTTTAATATTACCCTTGCCTTTTATTTTATATTTTTTCTCTATTTAATATTTTATTAATAAGCGACATGGGTATTTTTTTTATAAAACTGTTATAAATTTAAATGGAAAGACTAATAAATTAGAAAAGACTTGAAAAAAACGGAGTTGAAGTCAATTAAATGTACGCCGATGCATTAAATGTTGAGAGTTATTATTTTTTTTTTGACCAATAAATGATGAGAGTTAAAGGTGAGTCAATTAAATGATGGTAAGTGCGAGCTAAGAGTTGCATTAAATGTAGAACCCATCTATGACATTTATAATTTTTGGTGGATTTTAAATTATAAGATATTTTAAAAAAAATTTAACCTCTTAAAATATAATACACTTTGATAAAAATAAAATTTATTTTATTAATGATACTTTTAAATATTATTTTTTGCATTATATTCTCTCTTTTTAATATTTGTTCATAAATGAAGCATTAAATGAAATATATTTTTGAGAATTTATATTTTTATTTTAATAAAAAAGTTATAAAATATAATTAATGAGCTTTTTGAGTATGTGTGACTTTATTTAAAAGTGTTTTATAATTTAAAACAGGGATAATAGCTTTTGAAGTATTTATTAAAAGTTAAAAAAAATTAATAGGCATAAGCTTTCATAACTATATCAACAATTTTAGATTATATACTCCATTTAGTTTTATTTATAAGTCAATTTTAGTATTTTCATTGAAATTAAGAAAAATCTTAAACCACATTAACTCTATCTACAAATTCAATAAGTTTTTAATTTTATCCCTATTAAATATATTTACTTTAAAATAAATTACTCTAACATTTAATAAACTTCTCTACATTTAATAGGGACAAAATTATAAAGGTAAATATAATAATCATTGAGATACCTTATAAATAGGACTAAAGCAAACATTCTTTCTTTACTTTATAAATAGGATTAGAGGAGTACATTACTATAAGACCCACATGTTTTAGTGACATTAAATAAGGATATTATAGAACTCTCCAATCCCAATTTATGAGATATTTTTGGAGGTGATTTGGTGTCCAACATATAAAATATTTTAACAAAAATAAAATTTTATTAATGATAATTATTTCATTACTAGCCTTGATTATTTTATTCTCTAAATAAATTTCTTTATATCTCTTTCTTATTAATGAAATTCATTTTTGTTAAAGTTTATAATAAAATTAAGATTATCATTTGTATTAACAAACTTCATTGGTATGTGCAAAGTTGTTAGATTCACAAGTTTAAGTAAACTAATGATAAAGATGTACGCTCAGATTGTAAACTATTTACTTCTATTAATAAATAGTTAGTTATTAAAAGTATATAATTAAATAATTAACATATAAATATGACCATCCTTTTTTTAACATATATTTTAAATATAAATCATTAAAATTAAATTTATCTATATTGATAGATTATCATTCTTAACATAAAAATTTTAAAATAAGGCCACTTATTTTTATGATTTCTTATTTTTTTATTAATATTATTTTTTGTTTTTTAAGTTTTATTTCTCTTCAAACAGTTGGGTCCTTCTATTTTTATGAACCAAGTTTTACACAATAATGACAATATATGCTTAACTTGCTTAATTTGGTAAAAAAATTGATGAGTTTAGTTTAATCAAATTTTTATTTAATTTAAATTTATGAGTAAGTTGACATGATTATATAAAACAAAAATGTATAAATGATAAACTCCAAGAATCAACTTGTGAGTTTAGTTGATTTTATATCTAGTCTAAACTTATGAGTTGATACAATTTTATAAATTAAAAATATAAAAATAATAAAATTGGAGTCAACTCGAGTGGAAAAACAATGGATATTATAATTTTATTAAAAAATACCTTATAAATTAGAATAAGGAAGTATTTTACACTTCCTTCATTTCTATTTGTAGGAGAAACTATCACTTTTTATTTGTTTTATGTAAGAAAAATTACCTATTTCAATAATCATTTATTAAGCATGTCTTAAATCACCTTTCATAATTTATATTAATAAGAAATAATTAATGCATACTTATGTTAATTAACACAGGACAATTTAATTTAATTTTTTATTTTTAATATAATTATTATAGTTAATCAATTTTTTTAAACTGTATGATATATTTTTTCCCTTATATATAAAGATGGGAGTATGTATTAATTAATCAATTCTCAACCTCTCTCTTAAATCATAAATTACGAAAAAATTGAAATAAAGGAAGTAAAATAAAATGTAGGTGCAGCATTAAATGTTGATAGTGGAATGAATTAATTAAATGTTGATAGGTGGAAGTTAAAAATTGCATTAAATGTTGAACTCATCATCCTTGACTCCTGTTATGAGAATCAAGAATTGTTTCCCTACTCTAATCCTTTCCAACTCTAGATCTACTCTAAAATTCTTCTTACTTCAGGTAATTTTTCATACAGAATATAATCAAGGGCAAGTAGGTACAAAATCCTTTTATTTATTTTAAATACATTTTTCTATGTCTTATAAACATTTAATTAGAACAATAATGCAGAAAAACGAGAAACATGGAGGGTGAAGTTGCCAAAGTGTGTCCTGAATCTTATGCCATGAAAGGAGGAGAGGGTCCTCATAGCTGTGCTCAAAACTCAGCCAGTCAGGTATTTAGCCTTCATCATACACTCTTGGGGTTTTTTTGCTTATTACGATTTTTCTCCACAACTCCACTAGAAATTTAAATTATTTACATCAAATTCTAATGGTATAAATTAATTTATATTTTTGAAAACTATCAAATCAAAATCATAAAATGTTTTTTAACGATGTAGATTTGCAGTTCTCTCCACTACTGCACTATAGTAGACAGAAGTCGCCTCCTTTTCCCCCCGCGGATCTAGATAATGTTACTCTAAAGACACGCAAATAGTGATGACCATCAAGGAAATTAAGAACATAAATATTTTAAAAAAAAAAAGTATAAGACATTTTTAACCGAATATTAGTTTTTTAATAAAGTAGTTATTTATCTTCAAACTAATACCATTTTTCTATATTTACCTTTATTTATTAGAATGTTTTATTTTAAAATAAATATAAAATAATTTATTTATTATAGGCACTTTTAGAAAAATCATATTAATTATACCTTAAAACACTAAAAATTTCTTTCATTTTTTAACATCTAATTTCTTAAAAAATATCTTATATATTTGAATGGAGAGAGTAACATTGATGAAATAGAATAATATGATTGGAATAAAATAAAGAAATTTCCTGTCTTTGCAATACAAATGTACTTTCATAACAAAATATACAAAATGATTTTCTTACAAGTTACATTACGCATGACTATTTTAAGGATAAATACAAAATGTTTCAGTATTTAATGAAAATAATAATGAAAAAGACTGACTAGAATAGTTGATGAATTGTCACTTTTTGGTAAGTACATATTTTCAAGTAAACAAGACCAGATAGAAAAAATAATGTAAAACGAGGACCTTAATTAATTGTAAATATTCTTTATTTTACATTAACATTGTTAGATGGTCTTCAGTTGTCATTCTCCCCATATATTTCTTTGTATTAGAGTGATTATATATTTCTCTAATTTTTATTATTTATTTTTATAAGTATAAAGTTTAATAGTCATTAATTTAAACACATATTTAGAGTGATCCGTAAATTATTGATCATCAACAGTAGACATTACATTTTTTTTCTTATTTTTTTTGTTGCTTTCGTGATTTTACCCAAGGACATCTAAAGTTCCAAAAAGATAAGGTCTATTATGATTTTAACAAGCTACAAAGATATACTCCGTCCTATCTAAAATATAAGTATTTTCTCTTAGTTAATCTTGGTTTAAAGTATAAGTATCTTAGTATTTGTTAAAAAAAAAATTCTCATTTTATCCCTTTATATTTATTAACCTAAACTTTTGTGTCTGTAAATTTATAACATTTTCTCATTCAAAATAAATTGAAATTAAGGGTAAAAAAACATTATATATTTGCATGAAAATAAGCATATTATTAGTATAAGTATTGTTAAAAGTCCTTATATTTTAAACTGGAAGGAGAATACTTTATTTATTTATTTTTTCTTAACCTTCAAAGATACTCCTAATCATATAATGTACGCAGAGGTCATCAATTGAAGCAGCCAAGAACTTTCTTCAAAGTGCGATTGCTAGCAAGTTTGATTTAAGAACCATTTGTGCTTCCTCTACAAACCCAATTTGCATAGCTGATTTAGGTTGCTCCACTGGGCCGAACACCTTCATTGCTGTTCAAAACGTAATAGAAGCAATACAGATCCAATGCCCATCTCAGCAAAATCATAATCAAGCCACCCCAGAAATCCTAGTCTTCTTCAATGATCAAGTGTCTAATGATTTCAACACTCTCTTCCAGAAGCTTCCTCCAAACAGAAACTACTTTGCTGTTGGACTTCCTGGCTCTTTCTATGGACGTTTATTCCCAAGGCAAAGCCTGCATGTAGTTCATTCTTCTGCAGCACTTTCATGGCTTTCTGAGCTGCCCAAAGAGCTTACTGATACAAGTTCTGGTGCTTGCAACAAGGGGAAGATTTTCTATACTAATGCTCCAAAGGAAGTTTTTGATGCTTATGAGAGACGATTTAAGATGGATTTGGAGGCATTTCTGCAAGCCAGAGCTCAAGAGCTTGTGGACAATGGCATATTGGCTTGCTTGATACTTGTTGCTGATGATTTGATTGACTTTAGCGTAGACATGTATGCTGGGAAAGATTATGAGCTTCTGGGAAGCTGCCTAATGGACATGGCCAAATTGGTAAGTTGCTAGACATTGATTTGTTTGTTATAGAGTTTGAAAAATAATCTATACTGCTAATCATGGCTGATAGATATTATAGTTTTTTTATTAATTATATATACCCTCCCTGTAGTATAAGATAGAGAATTTTTTTTTTTTCAATTCTATTTATAAGTCACATGATTAAATTTTTATAACAAATTTTTCTTTTTACTCATCATTAAATTTTAGTAAAAGAAAGTATGTTATTAAAATATGTATATTTAATAAAGGTAAAGTTGAGAACTTATTGAATATTTGGACAATGTTAATGAATTTTAATATTTTTTTTAAATTCTAGTGAAATGTGTTTACAATGATTTATAAATAAAATTAGAGAAATATATATTATAATCATTTGATGAGTGACTTAATTAATTAAACATAGGATGTGTTAAAATAGCATGCACTATCATTTGGAATTCACTTGAGGAATAATTAGCATTGAATAGCAGAGTCTATTCGTCATGTCTTTTTATTTACAGACATGATAATTTTTCATTTAATCCTTTGGTTTGGTAAATATTGAATTTTTGCTCTGTAGAATGGAAAGGTAATGAAACAAAAAACAAATGTGACTTTTTAGATGTGAAATGTCAAATGTGTCCTTAGGTTTTAGGTATTTAATAATAAAAATAGTTAATAAATTAAATAATGAATATATGTCTTCCTATATACTCCCTCCTAATCAAAATATAAGGAATTGGTAACTAATTAACGATTCACAAAAAATATTAGTTGAAACTTTAATTTTTTAAAAACATTTACATATTTTTTATTTTACCGTCATTAATAAATACCCTATATAAGTGCTTTAATAATGATAATTAAAATTTCAATGTATATTTTTTTAAAAAGAGTAATAAATGAATTAGGGATATAGTTAAAAGAATTATAAAATTTATCAAATGTCCTATATTTTGAATTTAATAAGGTTTTAAAAAAATATCTATATTATAGTGCCGGAGCAAGTATGCTGATATGTAAAACATGAAGCTTAGACGAAATGAACAATGAATATGAGTACATGGCAACGTAATATAATTTTGCTAATGATTTTGTTGTCATATTTATTGCAGGGACTGATAAGTGAAGAAAAAGTGGACACTTTCAACATCCCAACATTTTTCCCACATGTGAAGGATTTGATGAAAATATTTGAAGCTAATAAAGATTTCAGCATCGAGCAATCAGAATTAATAGATAACAAAGGCTTTCTTGCACCAAACATTGAGTCTCATGTTTCGCGATTACGAGCTGTGCTTGAAGTACTGATTGAGAAGCACTTTGGAGATGGAATCGTTGATGAACTTTTTGATCGTTTCACTGAGAAAGTTAGGGCATACCCAGAAGTCTTGGACGCTCTCAAGTTTAAATTCCATGTGCTTTTTGTTGTTCTTAAGCGCAAGGTCGTAATAAAAGCATAAAACGATAAGCTCACAGTTACTCATATGATTTAATTGTGAGTCCACAGGTGATGCCTATGAAAAAATAATAAACCCTAAAATAAAGTTGATGCTTTTGTGATTAGTTGATCCTCTTCTTCTTTTTCTTTTTTTTGTTGATTAATAATTTTGAAGTAGCAACTGACTATTTTGGTTCATTTGATTTTTCTTGGAAATTGTGGATAGCAAAATCTTCAATTATTTAGGTTTTAGAGTATATACTATATATTCCCTCTCCTTCAAATTATAAGATATTTTTTTAAAAAATTAATGTTTTAAAATATAACACTTTGAGAAGATTAAATTTTTTTTAAATAGACTTATTTTAATATTACTCTTTTTCTCTATTTAATTTCTGTCCCTATCTTTTTTTAATATATTAAATGAATGGTGTTTTTGAAAATTTATACTTTTGTTTTGAAAAAAATAAGATTATTAAATGTATTTAATTAAATTTATTGATATGTAAGATTTTATCAAAAAAAAAAAATCTCATAATTTGAGATGGAGGAGTAGTATGTAGACACTCATTCACTAAAGGTTTAAAAGGGTGGGATGTCTCACACTAAGGGTTTAGTTTCTTTCATATTAATTATAAGAATGAAAATAAATCGTAATTTGTAAACCTTAATTGTTTTTCTTTTAATAATTAATAATAAATAAAGCTTACAAATTTGATAAAAATTCATTTGTTGCAACATGCAAATTTAATGTTTGATTACAGAAATAGCTACGAAGAAGGTATAATATTAAAAAAAGGGAAATTGAAATGACAATTATATTAGGTGCCTTGTTAAAAAAAAAAGAAAAAGAAAAGATAAGTTCAATGTTACTCATATAATGTAATTGTGAGTCAGGAGGAGATGTCTACACAGAAATAACCCATAAAGTTTTACGAAAAATATCAACCAATGATTGTTGGAGAAATTTTATATTATTTAAGGACCAATAAACTTTGATATTACATTGTAATTCATTGGTCCCCAGATGAAATATTTTTTTTACATGAAATGATTAAATTGCTTTTAAAATTTAAAATATTTTAAAAAAAGTCACTCCACTATCGTTGGTGTAACTATAAGACAATTGTTGAAAATCCTATTGCCAACAAGGTCATTGGAGCCTCTATTAACAATGAGTCACCAATGACCATTCATTGAAGCATTGGTGCTGGTGACAATATATTGAAAAATAATTGGCAAAGGTCCCCACCTCCACAAGCCACCTAAAAAGATGGGTAGGCATGAAGCCACAAAACCCTTTCAATCATATATGGTAAAAAAGAATATTTGTATATTATAAGTCATATTCTTATCAAGCCCAAACTTCTAAAGTGTTAGTTTTTTCTTAACAAGTGTCCATTTGAGTTTTACAATAACATAATTAAAATTAACAATAATTTATTTGAGTTTTAATAAATTAGAAAAACTGATCGGATATAATTTAATTGTATAAAGTGTAAGTCATTCGTTAACGAGTATTTATTCAAGTTTTAATTATAACTCATTTGAAATTAACAACCATCCATTCAAACTTTAATAAATTATAAAAACTAACAATACAAGTCTAATGGAACAAACAACTTATTAATTATAAATTTGTTGTTGTTAAAACTTAAATGATTTATTGTTTATGCAAAGTGAAAAGTTATTCCACTAAACTATGCTATCATTTTTTCTATCTTTTTTCTAACTTATTAAAATCTAAATGAATTGTTAATTTTAAATGCATTATCATTAAACCGCAAATGTGTAACCTCCCTGAGGTTAAACTATAAATTACTCCGAATTATGGTAATCTAGGGTTTTACCCTCAAAGGATTACCAAATTGTAAAGTTTTATAAAAAGATTTTCTCAAAATTCTTTAGATGGAATCCCAATCTTAGCAATTCAAATCTCAAATATAATTTAATAAATCTAAATCAGAGTTTTGAAAATAAAGCAAAACCTTGGAAATCAATTGGGACCTAAATAATGAGTTTTAAAATCAAAACTAGATTTTGTAAGAAAATGACATGTGCACCATGACTTATGGTTTATGCACTGCGACGTGTCTTATTTATGCCATGCACTGCGGTATGAGGCGCCGTGTGCCACAGCACATTGCATGAAATTTGACAAATCAGTGTTGTCATATGACAGCACAGGACACCAACTTCTGACGTGTTTCAAATTTCTGTCCGACATCCGATTGAGGTGATTTTGATTTCTCTATGGAGCTTTCTCCTAACTCTAGCTAATAGCACCGATTTTACATTCAAACTCATTTTCGATAAAAAGTTGAACATCAAAATTTATTTTGACCACTTTTCCACAAAATCTCATAAATGGGTGTCCCAACTCAACCACATGTGTTAATAGCTTACACCAATCATTCAACCATACTCAATGAACTCTTGCGGACTCGTACAACGTACCACACACAATCGAAAACACTTATATCATAAAATCACCACTTAACCCTGATTTCCACAAAACATATAGGGGGAGAAAATATTGCATAAAATTGACTTTTATTTCAAATTTCTCAAAATACATATGTTTTTACTTGCACAAGTATTTTGGCTCTATCCATGGGTTCACAACCAAAACTCACTAACTCAAGGCATAAAATACACTAGTTATACACAAAATCATGCAAGTAGTGCATAAATTATGTCAATTAATTTTAGTTGGCAATTATATTAACAAATCCACATGAAAGTAGCAAAAGATAGGCATATAGAGGAATACTTCACAAATGCTAAACCTTTGTATGTTTTTCCCCCGACTCGAATCTGATAAGCTAGGTAGGTCCTGAAAATATTGAGGATTGAGGGGTGAGTACAATCACTCAGTAACTTAGTTTCACTTAACCTATACAGTTGCATATCAATTGTAAATAGATATAATTAGGCAAACAAGCACATATATCACATAACACTAGGCAACGGTTTACAAAACTAACAATTATGTGACCGGGCTTGCCACAAAACACTTATCCTGTTATTTAGCAAAAACATAACATAGGGTTGCAAAAATAATAACCATGTGCCTTCAATACATGTTGGATCACAAAACTAACAATCATGTGGCCAAACTTATATGCATGATTAGATGCCAACCTTATATCCTCCTGTTACCTCCGACATAAAATCAGTGATTATCACGTGGCTACGTCTTTCACAAACTAACCAAGCCTTCCACTTGTGAGGAGCTACTGGGCTAGGGTGAATTCACTTACTTATGTAATTTGGTTTCCCTCAATATTAACAACTATGAGGTGTCGTGCCTTTAATCTATCCTCCTCATGAACCAATGGAGATTAGTTAGGTCAAGTCCCTCATAGAACAAGTGGGACAGTCCTGAAACAACCATGAGATAAGGGCTACCTCTCGATTCCAATAGTTGGTGCCAAGTTTAGTTCCCAATTCAACGGTCACTTCATGCCAATACACATGAATTTTTAACCAATTTATTCCTCTCCTTAGGCGAACTCCCGTCAATGATCATGCTATGCACATTTCACACATACTATACATTTTAACAATCATTTCTTAACACATGAACTCACATAACACAAATGCTCCACAATTCAACACACAATTCATCACAATTCTCCACCCATAGTGATAAATCACAATCAATTTTATAAAACACCAAGGGTGACAAAATCAAGGTTTTCTTTCCAAAACCATTTCACAAATCAAACACTTTATCAATATGCATTATTAATTTAACTCATTCATCATATTTCACCAAAATACAACTAATATTCAACTATAAAAGTAAAGCTTCCCCCGATTACCTCAAACCTTTGAGAGGTCAAAGGTTTGTCCCTTACTATACTAACTTCCCGAAGCTTCAACAAGCTCCAATGGTGCCAAAAACGAACCTCTCTACATCTATACTACAAGAATATTATCATTGTCTAACTCTTGAAGCTTTAACACATATAACTCCACATGCTTTATTTTTATCAATTCATAACCACTACTCATTCATACCTAATGGGCTCATTAAATTTCATTAATGCATATTATCACTAATGATACCACCAACCACCATTAATGCACATTAACCTCTTATAACTACCATATTTATGATAATTTTTGGATAATAAAAGCTTCCACGGACCAACCACTTCCAAAATTGTTAATGTGGTGGTTCCAATATATTAAACAACTCCCATTATACTCATATTAATCAATGGATTCAGACCCATATTCCTATAGACCTAAAATCCATTTTTCAACTCAAACCTTACCATAAGTCATCATAAATAGGGAGAGAAAGGAAGAATGAGGCTCAGATTACCTACCTTAGGTGTTTGGGAGCTCCAAAACATTAACAATGAGATCCAATATGCGTGCCCTAGTAAGCCTCAGAGTTCTCTTCGTTTTCCTCTTCCTCTTCTCTTTTGTTTTCATGCGTAGAATGAATAAGATAGATTTGATTTTTGGCCATGTGCCACGGTGCACGATGCCTTCCACCACAGCACATGGTATAGAGGAGCCTGTTACATTTAAATTGTCTCTGCGTGTCGTGGCGGACCAACCATGCGCCACGGCGTGTGGCACAGAGAATGATTCTTTACATTTTCTTCCCTCTTCCTTTACCTGGGTGGCTCGCCATCGATTTGGACCTACTTCTAGGGTTGAAATCACAACAATTATGCCAAGTTAAGCCCCTCTAGCCACACATCTCTCATTAACTCACTAATTAACCTCATTAAGTTAATAAACCAGGATTAAATTTTTTAGATGTTATAGAATGGATATTTGTTGATAAAGAATTAGCACTTATAGAAGTTTGGGGTGCTACATATATTTTTTTTTGTCATATATAATTAAAAGTGCTTGGTGGCTGTCAAACTTTTTATGCAGCCAAAGGGTCATATCTTCACCAATTATTCCTTACTAAATTATCATGAGGATAAGCTATGAATCCGGCATAGCTTAAACCATGAATAGCAGGCATAGCATGAGGGCCACGAATAGCGGGCGCAGCACAAAGGCCACAAACAGCAGGCGCAACTTGAAGGCTATGAATAATAGGCGTGTTGTGTTTTGTTCCTCTTCCGAGTATGTTAGAAATCAATTTTTTTCAATATATGAAAAAAATATTGTAAAAAAATCCAAACAATGTCCATGAGCTATTTTTTTTTTCAAACTTTCTTCCGTAAACTTTTTACATGCTTGTAGAAGATTTTTTTTTCAAAAATACAAAAGATTTTTATCATTATAATAATACTTGCAAAAATCTCAATTTCAACACTCAATTTGTCACTTTGAGAATGATATCAGTTATTTATTTTATATATCCTATAAATCCAAAATTTCCAATCAAGAATCATAGTAAGTTTTTAGTATGTAAGGGACACGTTTTAGAAAGGCTGACAAATCCTCAGGGCTTGTATCTAAATTCTGGACATGCATATTGAAAGCTTGTCTAATTTTGTCTTCTTTTTCCATAACCTTCCGTTCTCAAACATTTCATTGAACATTTAATATGCAACCAAATACTAATATAAGAACACCCAGACTCAAACATAATATTATCAACCAAATAAAAAATTTCCCAATGCTATTTCCAACTTTCCTTGTTGAGAATAATGCCTACTATAATAATTTAGTCAATAACAATAATACATTTATCACCTTTATTAACTATTATAGATTAAAAGTCTCTTATTAAATATTTCATCAAACACCTTATGTGCATTCAAAAATCAAATATATAATAACCATCTTACTTTTTAAATTTCTTTCCCAAAACTTT
>NW_026556609.1:0-33788 GCF_029017545.1 Prosopis cineraria
TTCGAAAAACATTCTGGTGACAATTCAAAAAAGAGATAAACCTGAAGCTTTTCACTTGTAGAAGCTTTCGAAATATTGCCAAACAACGCACCTAGAGATGCTCAACAGTATTTGTTGCAACAGAGGAGACGGATGAAGAAACAAGAGAAGATGGGACACTGTGAGGGTTCAAGGACGACATTGGAGAAAAGAGCGAGGAAGAGACAGGATGGAAGTCAAGGGAGGTTGACGGCCAAGAAAAGAGAAGTGGAGGCTGGACCGGGTTAGGTTAATTACTCACTGCAGAAGCCCAATAAAAAGGAAGGAAATTCTTTTGGACCCAACAGCTTTTTTTATTTATGCAAGGAAGATGTCCCAATCGCATAAAATTTAAATCTGATATTTAGGAAACATCTAATGGGCTTGGGCCTTAGGGTGGAAAAGAGAAACCCTATCTTTCAAAAAATAGCCCAATCACTCATTTACTTGGTGCCAACTCGTTACTCTCCATCCAACCTTTCCTCCTTCAAACACCGCAACGGCATGGCTGCTGGAATTTTCCTGGCAAATGACGCTGTCAAACTCAAGTTCGGAGGGAGAAGATGATGAAGCTGCGATTAGTTTCCCTGGTGATAACTCCATAAAAATATCTGCAAATCTGTATGTTCTGTTTCGACAGTCTCAATCATGGAAAGAAACATCTCTTCTGCACAGTTATCGATGCGATGAGTCTAGGCATAGAAGCAGAAGACGTTGAAGGCAAAAGTGGCTTTTGTTTCTCCTAAAAAATCCCACGTGCTTGCTACAATTCCATTCTTCTTCCTTCCTTCAATCATCTCACAAATGACAGGCAAGGTTGCCGCTGTGTGGGAGTTAACTCAGAGCCTATTTTGTCAAGTTCTTTGCTTCTGCCATCATCATCATCAAACCAGTTTGAGTTTCTTCCCCTGTTTCGTTTATAAAAATCAAAGAGAGAGGATGGAATTTCTCAGCCACAAGAGAACACTTGGACTAAGGACGAGCCTTCTTCCTACATGCAATTGATGAGTCCTTTGCTTCCTCTATCACTCCCACTCATCTCGTCTAAAGAATTGGGATTAAGGATGCTAATGGGTTAATTTCCCAATATATGCAGATCTGTTAGGCCTAATCCAGAAGGAGCCCATAATACTTCCATCCAGAGCAGTTTTCTTACCTCATCAATGTTGACACGGCAAGAAACGGTGGGTATAAGGTTGTTCTTTATCACGATTGGGGCCGAGTGCCACAGTTGCTGCACGTCCCACTTATCTGCTCAAGAGTTCGAGTTTGTTCAGAGAAAATTTCTGGGTTATTTGAGATTTTTGAAGACGTGTTGGAGAGAGCATAGACCCCTGAAAATTTCACTTAGAGGAAAAAGCAACAGTGAGCAAGCTAGGAGAGTCTCTATTCTGTCCAAGTACAAGAAGATGTTTGGGACTAATTACTGGCCTTTTTCATTTGAGCATTTTGAAGCACTAAAGAGGCTCCAGGTGAACATTGCCAATTCAGCAACAAGGGGTGAGATGGAGGCAACTATTGGCACTAGAAAACTGTTTTGGCCAAACAGTAGAGACCAGAAGAGGCAAATCAGGCCTCTAGTATTGCGGTTAATGGCTGAAACTGAAGATAACAAGGGAAGAATATTAGAGAAAGAGAGGGTGGCTTCGTTTCTTCTGGGTGCTCTTTCTATATTAATTCACTTAGATGCTGTCAATACTCAAGCAAAAGCAAGAATGGCAGCAACAAGGGAATTTCAGGACGACAAAATTTTCCGAGTGTAGAATCTTTGATCTTGGTTTTGAAGACTTGGCCCCCTGCTTATGAGTCTGAAAATTTTCCAAATCTGCAGCAAAACCTTTGTTTGGCAGCTTGTGATTCTTTTTTTTGGGATGGAGGTAACACAGGTGAAAATTACCCAAGAAAAAGTCACATTTCAGCTTTAGTGTTTTAAGTATGAAGCTGAACATTATTCTCTTGTTGAAGAGAAAGGAGGTGGAGGAGCTATATAAGAAGAATATACTTGGGTCATACAACATCATCTTCAGACATTCTGCATTTTGCTACAACAAAGAGGGCAACTACTGTAGAAAGGGGGATGAAGTGCTGCAATATTAAAAATATCACAGTTCTTGGCAGTCCAAATTCTAGCATGGTTTTTCATGTTCTAGGTTCCCAAAGGATTCAAAGTCCATATGAATATAGTTGTATCGAGAAACCTTATAATGGAGAGATCCCAGCAAGTGTGGTTTCACAACAGCTGCAACCGGATATACCATTGGCTAGAGATTCTTCAAGCACTCAAGAGAAGTTGAGTTGTCTGGGGAGGAAACCACCACTGCTTACTTCTAATTCTTACCTTGAGGACAAGGTGAAGCTTCAAGGGGAGGGTAATGATAGAGCTGAAGAATTAGAACAGATTCATATATCATTTCTAGGGCCTATAACATAGTCTATATGGAGGGACATGGTGTAGGAAAGAGACTAAAGAATTATCTTCCAGGGGATAAGAGAATTACCCAAAGGTTCCTGGCCATAGGGGGACAAAGTGATGTATGAATAGGGATTAGGTTCAGCTAGGATTATGTTCAACCTTTTGTAACTTTTTGGGTCTTTAAATCTCTCCTTTCGTCCAGAGGGAGGGTGGGCAGTATTTTGAATATTGAGAGTGGTAAGGAGAGCTCTGGCCTCTCGAATGCCAGGTTGGGGGTGGAGGAAGTCATCTTTCTTCATCATTTTATCTTCTGCTTAGTGTATGTTTGTAAGTGAGTGACTTATATTTTGTGACTGTTGTTTGGTGGAGTGTATTTTGTGCTGTTTTTGTTTCAGTACGTCGTATTTTCAGTTCCTTATTTCGCTGTAATCCAACTTTGCTATTCGGTAATAGTAATTTTCAGTCCCCATTTGTGGTGTAGTTTCTGGTTTATGCTTGTTTAAAGCTTATTAGAATAGAGGGCTCCATCAGAAGCTAAATTTCATTAATCATATTTGACCATAGAAGAAGATAAGGGGGCGAAGAAAATGAGTTTTCCCAATGTACCAATGCCATTAGGACAAAGACCCAGTTAACATGGATCTTTGGCGATTCAAAATTACAAATTTACACGCAACAGTCTGTGGTAATAACTCTTGAAAATCCATAGGATCCCTTCCTTCCTTCAGAACAATCAACTAAAAAAAATCATAATTTATTTAAGAAATTGTTTTTGCCAAAGATCAAACTCCAAAAGAACACTTACCAGATCTGACATGCTTTTTTCTCATTTCATCAAACAGTAGTTTAGCTTCTTGCAGTTGTCCAGCCTTAGCAAGGCCATCTATCAATAAACAGTAGGGCATCTGCATATATACATTTGCACTTGTTAAGTGAGAAAACATTGAGAAAGAAAAGGGTTCAAAGAAGAATATATTAATTATAAACTATTAATTAATATCTAAATCTCACGACATCAACTAAGCAGTAACAGTGCTAAGATGTACAGACAATATAGAATAATTTGGTAAACTGTCAGACTCAAATAAAGCAATCAACTCTTCTTATTTTTCAGAAACCCTTATTACCTCATCCTCAGCATAGCCCAGAGATTCCAGTTCTGTTAATAACTCTCTGGACTTCTCAAATAGGCCTCCTCTAACATATACCTTCAGTAGAGTTGTCAAAATGACCTGCAATTAATTTTTACAATATCAATAAAATTCAGAGAAGGATTGCTATAGAAAATAATGCTAGAAAAAAACACAGCAAATATATCAGGGATTTTTCTTTTCACTGAAAAAGTAAAGGATCAATAGCAAATTTGGAAAGATGTCTATCTCTGTGGGGAATAGCCAAATATATGTTTATTAAAAATATTTACAATTCCTTCCTCTGCATATTATGAGTTGTGGCATGGAGAAAAAGACTGTCAAGCAAGCAAAAGTTCATATATATATATATATATAGTAAACTTGATTTTTAGCTACATTGTTGTTGAAGTTCATTGTAATATTTCAAAGGCAAATCAAATTCAAATTAAGGTTTTAAGGTTTAGTAAGTTGCTACATACTCAGTCTGAAAAGGTAAATCAAATTTTAGAAGATTTGAGAAACTCAAAATGTAAGTCATTTTAAGAATGTTGTGAGCATTGAATGCTTACTTTCCAAATTTACCCCTAATGATGAGAGATCTTAAGAGATATCATTAATAAGATATTACAATTTAATAAGAGTAATTGTGGAAGATTGAGGTAGTTTTTGAAAAGTTCAAGATGTCTAACAAACTTTAAAAACCTTCATTGGTTTGTGTAACGTAGTTAAAAGTGACTTACATTTTAGGACAATGGAGTGTTTTTACTTCACCTGTATATGTATTAGTATCTCAACAGGCTTGTATATATTTTATACTTTTACATCTTTTGATTAGCCACCAGCTTTTGCTTACATAGCAGATAGATGGCAGATTTTCAATAGAGCAAAAAGGAAGGTAAATACAAGGACAAATGATATGGAATCCTGTAAAAGATCAATAACAAGAAAACAAACCTTGTTAGGTACTAACCCTGCAGATGTCATATCTTGAACCAATTCATGAGCCTTTTTGTAGTCCTCCAGAAACTGAATAAGCATTAAGCAAAGAGCTATAATGATAAACATTTGGAGAGAGGCCTTCATCCTTCATCTGCTTAAAATAGAATTCTGCTTCTTCCCATTTACTATTGGAAGCGCACACCGCAAGAATTGCCCCATAAATTACATCATCCATTCGCAGCCTTTTGAGTTTCAAGTCCTGAATGAGCTCCAGTGCTTTAGAATATCCATCTTTGACCCTAATGCAACCTGCCAGCAGCTAAGGATAACAGCAATGATAAGATAGCAACAAACAAAATAGAAATCATGAGTTAGTGGTGCAAATCTACAACCATTAAACACAATCAACATCTCCAGACTGTTTGCTACTTCACACAACAATGACTGATAAGCTTATTTATAGGCATGCGTACCAAAAACAAAACAAAAAAGATAAATACTTAACATGAAAAATAAATTGAGAATAATAAGTCAAATACATAAGACTTCAGATTTGTGCATGTTTCTATAGACCTAGAGATAGAGAAAGAGCATGAATAATACATCTGTAGTCTATGATATAGGTTCTATGGAAACAATATACGTTGTACTATCGAGTCTCTTCTAGTTGAGAGGATAGAAACTTGTAATCTATTCCATGCCTAGTAACTAATACACAGATGAGGGAAAATGAACTTGAAACAAAACTTTATCAAAAGATGATGGTAGAGGATCAACATATGACTCCACATATCACAAACAAGTTCATTTACACCAATACTATGACGGACTCTAAAGGTTTAGAATCACATACCGTACTATATGTAACAACATCAGGTATTAGACCATCTTCTTTCATCTTCTCAAACAGTTTTACACTGCTATCAAACTTGCCTTTCCGTATTAGAAAACTGAGAACAGAATTACATAGATACACATTGGTCTTGGCTACTTCATCATGAATGCTATTGTATATACCCACAACCTTTGCAGCATCAAGATTATTCCCCATAAACCTCATGAAACTGATATAAGATAATGCATTCAGCTTCCTGTTTTCTTGCATCCATGCAAAGAGCTGCAATTATTGGACAAGGTATTAAAATTATGAAAAAATTACAGGAAGGGCAAATTACACTCTAGATGTAACCATGCATGTATGATTGGTCAGTGCATGTACATCACCACCTTTTCTATCTCATTTCCCATTTCTTGCTACTTCTTTTACTCTTGGGCAATATGTATCAAAGACAAATGATTATTTTCATTCCAAAAACCAATTTAAAGTAGTTAGATGATTTAAGGATCACTGACCGAGTATGTATCAAATACAATTTGGAAGTATAAGTACCTGAGAAATGTCTTGTAATCTGTTAAGCTGCCCAAAGTTACGTAAAATGGCATTTAGGTCTTGCACTTTCAATAGCTCTCCTGTTCTGAGAATCAAAATAACAGTGAGTTTAAGGAACAAAGCATAAGCTCGACTCACACAAAAAGTAGCCAAGAGGCATGAGCTTCGCCATGATAGACATCACCATGCCGACCATACATTGAAAAAGAGGGGAAAAAGGATATACGCCACTACATTTTGCAAGTATCATTTCAATTCAATGCACTTAAAACACTGAAGCAATTGCTCATTGCCAAAGGAGGTCAAGCAACCAGCATGAATACAACCATATTTCTTAAAAAAAACAAAAGACAATGGCCATCTTAAAAAAATTGGAATGTAATTGTCCAGATATTTTATCACTTTTAAAAAATTAGATACTGTAAAATCATTTAAAAGTAAAAAGTAAAAACATACAGCTGGCTCGCTATGGCCTCCATCTTTGAGGATAATGAAATCAATAAAGCTTCCTTTATGTCTATATGCTTCCCTATCGTATGTAATACAATAACTAGCATCTTTCACTTTTTTCCGACGGTAAAATTTGATGTATCATCAATTCAGACATGCGTACTCATAGAAGAATAGAAGACATAACCAAAAACTAAAAATTAAAATGCATGACTTTAAAGTTTAATCAGTGTAATCAAATGCCAATCTCTACCGTATTTCCAGTCCCCCTTCCAACCATATTCAAAATACAGCTTAATTTGGAATAAAGAAAGCAAATTAAGAAATAGCCGTCGCTCAAATTTGCATGATGGACTTAAAAAGAAAAACAAAGAAAGCACTACCTAACGTCTTTAAAATCTTATTAAAAAAAAAAGGAATAAGCTCTCTGCAAAGATTAATTTAGTACAACTCCACCAAGTAAAAGTTTATGGTATAGAGTATAGAGATGCGCGCACTATAAGACAATCAACTCAACTCAACAAACCCTTCCATGTCCACTAATTTAGTATACCATTCTAACTTCTTGCCCGGATTCAAAAGAATAAACAGCAATTTATTCGTTGAAACCTATTTAAAAAGCCATTACTGAACCCCACATTGGATCACTCTATAATTTACACCACTCACCAAACTCAAGTAAAAGAAAAAGATACTCGTTCAAAAATTAATCCAGTGAAGACGCAGCACCATGACCTGCAACTCCCTTGCATAAGGTAGAAGTATAGTTAAATACCTCGCAAGAGTTGAGTCCAAATCACAAGACTGCTGGACTTCAACCATTGCAGCTTGTCTTGCTGTGCGGGGCTTTGAAGATCCCCTTTGAACTTCCATTGTGGTTCTACCACTGGGTAGTTCGCCATCGCTGGTTCGAGCTATTTCCCCAGTAAGCGCTGTTGATGATAAGCTACAGTGAAAACGAACTGTTCTTGTGGCGGAAGGAGATGAAGAAGAGTTTGATGCAGAAAATGGCGGACAACGAAAGGCTATAATACCATGCTGTAATCCAACTCCCAGGACTGATATCTCCATTTCCACCTCTCCTCCAAAGAGGCAGAGACACAGGATTGAGAGCGAGTTGCATTCGATCCAAGTCAAACTGCTCGCTGATAAGATCGAACTCTAAGCCGTTAGTGGGGCTGAATGAGGCCCAAATATTTTGAGTTGGGCTTGAAATTGGGCTTCGAAGCCCACAATAGTTTTCTAAGCCTAACTGAGCTTCACGAACTATCGATTTTTTTGTACCCAAAATAATATCACCCAAAAGTAACATGTAGGATAATCCTTCAAGATGCATGATTGGAAAAATATGCATTTTTAAAATAGTACAAAAACCAAGTGCTGCTTGGTTCAATTGGTCAAAAAAACTAAATCAACTTATTGTAAGGTTTTAAGTTTGAGTTTTAGAATATACAACCTCGTTAAATAAATATGTTAAAGCAACAAAAGGTAATAATAATCCTGCATGGCGAGGATATTTTCCAAGGTACCTAATGATAAAATAAAAAAAAAAAACAGTACAAAACAAGTTAATGACTTTATAGCCTAGTGACACATTGCTTGCCCTTGCTAGCGCCAGATCGCAAGTTGATCCTGCATCCTACTGCTTGTAATCAAAATAAAAGTACAACACAATAAGGTCGGAGACAAGTAGCAGTATATCGTACTTGGCATGAAAAATTAGTATTTCTTAGTTTGGTCTTATATGTTACATTGATATTGATTTTGACACCCAATTAGGCGTTGCCCTCTGCAAGCAATCCCCACTTGTGCATAAACATAAACTTGAAATCGTTCGTTTAGTAGCACCATTATTTTTGATAATTCAAGGCAAAAGTAATGGATTATTAATACATATGATAGGATCAACACTTTTGTCAAAAACAAAGAATAGACGAGATTTGAAAGATATTTGAGAATTTGACAATTTTTTAAAGATTTGAAGAGAATTTGAAGATTGCCAAATTGTTATATTTGATTCATTTTCTATTTTTGTTAAATGTAAATAGTCAAATAAATGCAATTCTTTATATCATTCTAGATTAAGTGAAACTTCATTGAAATTTGTTTTTATTACTTGGGATTAGGGCTCTATGACACGCCCCAAAACTTCTTTATTGGTATAAATGAAATTACAAGTTTTAGTCGTCTCTGGGTGTTGACGGAGTTACTTCATTTTTTTTTTCCAACTAATTTATGTAAATTACACCATGTTGATTACATCTTATAATCACCCTTTAATTGCTTTGTCATTCTAATTTACTGAAAAGATAGCACAGAGACAACATTTTTTTAATACACGAAAATCTGCATGATGAGACAAAATAAATTAAATCGTCAGATATCATAGGGTGAGACAAGTATTATTTTTGAACAGCAAAGGATTCATGTCAGTGTAAATGCATATGGACTTGTTACGTTATTGTTGATCATTTAAAAAAACTACATGCCGTGCTAAATAATATTTTAGAGATTCTTTACCTACTTTTTCTTTCTTTAATATTTGATATTGGTTCATTTTTTTTTTTGGGAGGGAGGAGGGGGGAGTGGATAATAATCATCTAACTATTTAGGATGTGTTTGGTTTTTTCACTTTTTACATTCAAAAAGCTACTTTTCACTTTGAAGAAATTAAATATTGTTTGGGGATAATTCATGATAATAAAACTGACTTCTCAAATGTGCTTTTCAGATAGGCTGAAATGAAAAAATTTAAAAAGCTCATATGAGTAGCTTTTGGAAAGTCAGTTGAAGGAAGATGCATTATTATTGATACCTATTATTTTAAAATGACCATGATACCCCTCCCCTCATGTTTGTCTTTTCCTCCTACTCAAGCTCATGTGCATGTTCCAAAACCTATCTTCATTCTCGCTTCTTTGTGTGTTGCTCGTCTCGTTTGCCTTACTCCTCCGTCAGTCCACCGTCTCTCCTCCATATCTCCGGTGACTCTAGTCCTTCTCTCCTTCGTCTCTCCCCACCATCTAGTAACATATTTGAGACCATTCTTCTTTCCCTAAGCTTGTGATCTCGTTCTGTCATCTTTCCTCACCATTCTAGTGGCCATTTTTTCATTTGTAGCTCACAAATCGAGCTTGTTCTGGGTCTTGGACGACATTGCAAAGCTAACAAACAAGAAAACACCTGAGACCTGTTAAATTGGACTCGGATGCTCGAAACTCGACTCGGATGCTCTGACCTCCTCCCCGATTTGCTCTTCTATCTAAAGGTATGATGTCATCCAACCATTCTTTACTACATCGAAAATGGTGGTCCTCTGTTTTGGATGAATATATGAAAATATATGGCCTATATCTTCAATCGGTGGTTGTCTGATTTTTTTCTCCAGATCCAATTATGCTCTATTTTGTTCCGTTGAAGGTAGTTCTGCTCTATTTCACCCGTTTCTTCCGCTTGTATTGCTAATCCAAAACTTGAGAGCTTCTGAGAGAATTTGAACATTGCAAATCTGAACGTTGAAGAAGCTAGTTTTGCTCTATGTGTATGTTTTAAACTTTTCTTATACTCAATGAATAGGAACCGGAATGTTGTGAATCTGAACATTAGTAGCTTGGTTCTGTTTTCAGCTCTTGCATTATTTCGTTATGCTCTGTGTGTATGTTTCGAAATTTTCTTATAACCAATGATTGATTAATTATGGGTTTTGATCTCTTTTCCTGAGAACGTGTATGTTTTAAAGTTTTCTTGTGCTCAATCAGTGGTGAATTATTCTGGGTTTTGATCCTTCTTTTGGAAATGTGTGATTGTGTGTGTGTTTCTAAGATTTCTTGCACTCAATCAGTGTTTAATTTTATGTGTTTTATGTGTGTATTTCCAAGTTTGCTTTTGCTCAAACCAATGTTGAATTTTTCTGAGTTTTGATCCTTCTCTTAGAAATGTGTGATTGTGTGCGTGTCTATAAGATTTCTTGCACTCAATCAGTCTCAATTCTGTGTGTTTATGTGTGTATTTCAAAGTTTTTTTTTTGCTCAAACCAATGTTGAATTATGGGTTTTGGTTTGGTTTCATAAATGAACATTAGATGGTTTTACTTAATTAATTAATAGTTGCTTTGTTTCTTGTTAAATGTGGGTCGATATATAGGTCTAATTTATGTTAATTAATTATTGAGAATGTAATATTTTGATAGTAAATATGAGTAAAGAGAAGGCATTGTGGACTACCGAAGAGACCGAACTGTTCATCAAATTAACTCTCCAACAAGTTAGAAAAAATGAATGTAAAGGCTTTGAGCTCTAGAAGCTATGATAAAAAGCAGTTGAAAAACAAATGGGGCAATTTGAGGAAAGACTAAAATATATGGAACAAATTGCTAAACAAAGAGACTAGCTTGGGATGGATAGTGAAAACAATACTATATCAGCATCGGATGAGTGGTGGAATTAAAAGATTAAGGTATAAAATTATATATGGCATGCTACATATTTGATGCTTTATTTTGTAAATATTAAACTCAGTTCTTGTAAATGTGCAGAAGGATCTTGAGTACAGAAAATTCAAACATAGACCACTTCCATATGTACAAAAATTGACATAGTTGTTCCAGCCAGTTGCAACACAGGGCACTTACATGTGGACACTTGTGGTTGATGGCCCACAAGATGTATATAGGCCTCAATTGGATTTGACCGAAGGATCAAAAGATAGTGATGACATAAGAAACATTAGTAAAGGAGCTCTCTCGAAAATTTGGCAGGTCAACTTGAACAATGCATACAGTGGTGATATTAATTCGGAGAGCAAGAGAAAGAGAGGTGAAAGTGGTTAAAACAAGAAGGAAAAACATCTTGCAACTGTGATAGTTGATTCAGTGAGTCAATTGGTGTCCACACAAAAAGGATAGGGTGTCAACACTGACGTCAATTCTTAATTTCATAGAGGGTGGAACAAAACTAGTTGATCAAAATGTGGTGGATGTTGCAAAGAAACTTTATGGAATCGAGGAGATTGCTTGTGATGAGGCGCTTCTTGGATAATATGCTATGGCCTTGCTAGATAAGACCGCAAGGGACATGTATATTAGACTTAAAGATAATAAAAGAGCATTAATGGCCTATTTGAAATGCTTGGGCAAAAAAGCAGATTAAATCAATCCTAGCTTGCCTTCTCAATATTTAAAATCTAGTTAGTACTGTTTATATTGTTAACTTGTTTTGAAACTGACTGTGTTATTTGACTCTTGTTTTATGTGCTTTTAATGTCAAGTTATGAACAATAGTATAATGATTGTTTAATTATGCTATGCAGTTTTTATGAATGAAAGTATGCAATCTCGCTTACTACAATTACTTATACATGCGAAAGACAATAAGGTTGAGGCTATCACTGCAATAGTATCTAATTATTGAACAACTTTATTGAAAGAGCCTTGTAGAACCAATTCACAATTAGGTCATGCATGGGTGCAAGAAATTTTGCAAGGGCATCCTTAGCATTGTTATGACATGTTTCGCATAGAAAAAGATGTTTTTCTTCAACTTTGTGATGAACTGGCGTAGCATGGTTTACATCCAACCGGAAGAACAAGGATTCATGAAATGGTTGGTATGTTTTTAAATATTGTTGGGCATAGGGTAGGGAATAGGATGGCACAAGAACGATTTCAACATTCAGCAGAGACTATTCACAAACATTTTAGAAATGTATTGCATGCTTGTGAGAAGCTAGCAAAAGAATATATTCAACCAAAAGATTGCACTTTTCAAAATATTCATCCAAAAATTTTAGGCGATCTGCAATATTAGCCATCCTTTAAAGATACTACTGGAGCAATTAATGGAACACATATTTCATGCATGGTCAATGTTGAAGAGAAGGGGAATATATTGGAAGGAAAGGTATTCCAATACAAAATATAATAGCTGAATGTGATTGGGATGTGTGTTAAACTTATATCATGGCTGGATGAGAAGGGACTACTCATGATGCTCGTTCGTTTGACTATGCACTCATAAGTCTGAACATGAAATGTCCACATCTACCCTAAGATATATTTTATATTTATCTAATTTAAAATAATTTTTTCAATATTTTTTAAGATCTTATAATTTCTATTTTTTTATTGGTAAATAAATATTATTTATTAGATGTCTGCTATCCAATGCCACATAAATATTTAGGTCCTTATAGATCTCATAAATATCACCTCCCAGGTTTCAAGTGTTCATCTGAATTTGCAAACAATAATGAGATTTTCAATTATTATTATTCAAGTTTAAAGACCACGATTAAAAGGATTTTCAGGATTTGAAAAACAGATTCACAATCTTACAACACATGCCTAGCTATTCATTTGTGATACAAGTTCGTATGGTTGATACAACAATGGCTATACATAATTTTATTAGAAGAAAATCTATAACTGATTCCAACTTTAAACATTTTGAGGATGAAAATATAGTTAATGCTAACGATAATAATGATGAGCATGAATTTTTATCAACAATTTCAAGTGCAATTTCAAACGTAACTTTTAAAAGAGAGATAAATAAAATTTAAGATTTTATTAGAGATCAGATTGTATATTATAAATCGAACCGTTAATCTAGTAACTATTTAATATTAACCAACGTTTAACTATTTGTTACATAATTTTTTTAAAATTAAATTTTACATTTTTTTCTTATTATTTGACATTTTAAATTTTATATTATTTAAATTTATTTCACATTTTTAAAACATTGTTAATATATTATATTTGTATAATAAAAATTAGTAATCTAAACAATTTTAATTTACCAAACTGCTTTTGAAAAAACACATTCAAACACAAATTTCATTACAACAACTAACTTTCACCAAATTAATTTTTATCAAATAAACTTTTATCAAACTAACTTTTAACAAATCGAAAACCACACGCTAAGTTTACATGCAGAACTGTGAATTATACTGTCACATCTACTATTGATAATAGGGACTGAAGTTACAAAGTCCTTGCATGATAGCATTACACTTTCAGACTCATTTTTTTATTATTACATATATATGCACAAAAATCATGTCAATATAACCATTTTCTCTGAGCCAAAGTACATACATTCCTCTAAAGCCGAAGTCTCCAGGGAAGAAAACCACAGCAGAGACGCAACTGATTAACTCCCCACTTTTAACTAGTTTATTTAATACCTTCAACGGAAAAGAACAAAACAGAATGTCATACTTACACTAAACCACGAGGCCTATAAAGTTTGAACATAAATCTCTTCCTCAGGAATCAATGATTCAGTTTTGAGGCCAGTGAAAAGAGCGACGTGAGCCACAAGTACTGATAATGCTTCATATTTATACAGGAACCCGGTATGATGGATCAACCATTTTCAGTATGAACAAGTTTCCTTTGTCACCTCTTGATATCCTGTCATATGATGCAGGGGGAAAAACAATTAATACTTCTATTTGATACCCTGCTTCCGGACTAAATTGCAAGACATCTTTCCCCAGTTAAAGTTTGGTCCAAAATATATGATACTTGATACTTTTCAAAATTATCATTATATTAATTAATCTAGGTATGAGAGAGAAATATAATCCGACGAAACCATTCTTCTCAATTTTCATAATTAAGGGGTTAAAGGCAAAAAAGAAAAGATATGTCATTTTTTCATGGAAGGAAAAAACTACTTTTATTAGTATGTGAAATATGGCTGGAAGTAGCTTAAGTTGTTGGCCCATGCATTACAAAAAATCTGAAATGAACCATACTATTCATATGACTTCCTAAAGATTTTATATTATATATTGATATTGATACTGATATTGATAATTGATATATTGATGAGGGAGGATCATAGCTGTGGAATTTAAGAGTCAAGAATAATACTCTGAAGTGAATATTACTCAAGAATCTCACATCCACGTATAGGGATTAGTGCAACAAGTCCATCTTCTCGCATGAACATGATATCTCATAAGATTAAAACTTTAAAATCCCATCGATTCAAAGTGGAGGTGAAGCAAGGTAACCAAGGTTTAGTGTTTGTCTATACATATAGGAGAATTCATGTTTCAAAAGAAGAACTTTAACTCCTTGCACCTCAAGAGGTTTCTGACTTGTCAATGAATATATATTTCAATGGAAAAGAAACCTGGACGTGAATGAAATGTTGAAAATGTATCAAATAAAATATGGCACATAACTCACCGTAGCTCTTCATCTAAATATGTTATTTCCAATTCACCCCGGGCTCTTCCAGGTGCCTTAACAGGTATCTGCATGCGTACAGCATGACAACAGGTATCATTAATAAAAATTCAATGTCAATACCAACATCAATCCACATTAAATCTATATAGATCTACATTATTCACAAGTCATGAATAGTGTGACTCATCTCAAGCTTCGTGCAATTCTTTTTATTCTTTCAATCTTTTTCCACACAACTCATTCTACACAGCTCAACAGAGTTGAAATTCTAAAAAAAATAAATGCAATCCTCCAAAAAATTAAACTATCATCTGTCATTTGCGTCAAACAACGAAAAATATCTAGTTTCACTTTATACTTAATTTATGCATAGCATTCATCTATATTAATCATTAGGGTTATAAATACCAAGATATACAAAAATTTAAACAGAATATTCAACTTGCTCTAAAAGGAGATAACACAATTTGTGCATGGGCTTCCTTGGAGCTTGTTCAATAATTAGCTAATACATTTCACTCCTAAATAGTAGACACAGGATACAAAGTAACCATTGAGACTCAAGAACACTTACAAAGCCCGCAATTTTGAAAGTATCAAATTGGACAGCCACTTTTCTTGCATTCAGAGGTGTTAAATCCGCTGTAACCTGCAAAATATTATCTTTTATTTTTAAGAGAAATATGAGGGAACCGCAAAAATTTCTAACAACTATTCATCTTCAAAATGCCTCACCTGGTTAAAGAATGGCCAAGACTCCATATTTTGGGCCCTGAGAATATCCGCATTGATTGCTTGATAATTTGTCCTTGATCTCAAAATCTTTGGCCTCTGTCAATGCATTAATTACAAAGTTAGTGCAATATTTGCAAGCAAAAATCACTGTGACTTGAAAAAATGGTGGAAAAATTCAAAAAGGAAGGCATCAGTGAAAGTAACAAGTTCTAGCTTTCCCATCTATGCATAAAGGACAAGCCTTTATGTGAATTTTTCTTGCCTATTATATAACTATAACTCAGATTCAGGACATAGACAATGTTTACCTGGGTTTGCAAAATTGACCTTGAGGTAGTGTATATAAGCTCCCATTTTCCATCAAGTAGATTAGATTTCAGAGGCTCCTTTGTTGGATTAACTGCTTCAAGTTTGCGTGCAATCTATTTAGAAATAAATTCCAACTATCAAGAATAAAAATGGCATAATCGTGTGAAATTAATACCACTGCACTGGGAAATAATCATAGTCAAACTTTTTAAGATAATATAATTTAAGTTTAATAAATTTAATTTAAAAATGAAATTTGAATAAAAAATACTATAATAAATAGAAGCACTAATATTATATAAAATTTAGAGTAAACTAAGCTAATGGCTTTCAACACGAGAAAAAAAAAAAACAGAGAATTAAAATTTCAGTGAATATATTTTCTAATAAGCTATATTTTTAACAAAAGAAATCAATAATCAATATCAATAATATTTTTAACACCCAACTACATCAGCTGATTCTCAGTGAGAGTGTGAAACTTCTCGCTAATCTCTCTCTCCTTCTGTTAAGGTACTTTCTGTTTAGGGCAGAACTTTGGCATTTGGCAAATTTATTGAAAAAACCAAGTGAAAGAGTACTGTTTATTGCTGCCTGCCAACTACCCTGTGAAAGTGGCCAAATCATGAGAGATGACAAAATGTAGATTGATAGAAACGTCATTTTAAGAATTTAATTTTTGTTTTAATGAAAGAATTTAAAACTTGTATTAATAAAGAGTTTATTGCGATGTTTCAATTTTGAGGATTATGCTGTTATTTCTCATATTTAGTTTATCAACAAAAGGATTCTTGTGACTTCGAACTAATGGTTGGCATAACATGCTGCCGCTGTGACTCCATCCTAAGAAGAGAAACACCTTCCATCTTCCAGAATCCAGAGGATCAACAAAATTAGAAATTCACAACAATGTCCAAGTTAGTAGAAATTTCCACAATCAATTCCCTTATCATTGCGGTGCATAAAACAGAGCATACCAAATAGATGAACCCTAAAGCGAAACCCACCTGATCAACTCTTTGCTGGTCTTCAGGGGTAGCATCAGCCCCTCGATCTAGCGGCGCAATGGCTTCGAGAAGCTCGTCCTTGAGATCCTCAGCGTCTTTGCCCTTCTTCAAGAAAGCAGGAAAGAAGGAGACTCTTGTTCTCCATTTTTGCGATGCCGAAGAAGAAGCCCTCGAGATGGAGCCATAATGGCTGGTTTCGTTGTCACAGAAGCGAGGGGTCGCAGAAGAAGGTTCTGAATGTAAATGGAGATATTTTGGGGGGGAATTGTCGAGTGGAGTGGGGTTGAGAACTGGAAGAACCAGAGGAAAGGATAAGGCCATTGACATTGCGTTCTTGGCGACACTTCGTTATTAATTATAGAAAGATGTAATCGTAAGTAATTATAAATATTTCACTTGTTAAAAGGCACGTGAGGGACAACCCCCCCTCCCCCCAAAGACAATTCACATGAATTGCGTTTGGATGAGAAAATTTAGTTTAAAAATTAAAATTTACAATTCCACATTAAAATTTATAAATTTTAGATTTTTTACATGAATAATATAAAAAATTTTAAATTATAATATTGAAATAAATCTATTTGAAATTTAAATAAAATTTCAAATTCTATATTAAAATTTAAATGCATATTAGATGCCAGAGATATAGTCCTAGTTAAAGTTGGCAGCCCGATCCCAATCAAGGGTGATGACTAGGTCTTAGTCGAGTCTAGCTATCCAAACTCAGATGACATTAATGGTCTAGTCTCGATTAGCAACATTAGTTTAGTCTTGGTTGACGTCGGCGGTTTGATCCTAAACAACACTTAAGGATTAGCACCGAACAATTACAGTAGTCTGAGAGTTACAGATTGGACCTAGATGATGATATCATAACATTCGTTGTTAATAGCGACATTTGGCAGTAGACAACAAAGGCAAAAGGATCGAAGATGGTGATCTCTGGTCCCAGATGGCGATAGTGGCAACAAATTGACAAAGTTGGATGTAACAACCAAAATTAGGTGATGGTAGTAGACCTACACCTGATGATGGTGCTAGATCAACATCGAACGACGATGACAATGATGACAAATTGGCATTGGGTGATGGAGGAGGGTGGTTTTGATAAACGATGGCGATTTGATCTCGATCGACGCTAGCAATCTTGTCATAGTTGTCATTGATGGCCTAGTCATGGTCAAAGCAGGTAGTCTAGTCCTAGTCAAAGCCGACTGTCTAGTCCTGCTCGCCCCTAGTTGTTCGGTCTTAATCCTTTCTAGTCATCTCATCTCGATCAAAGGCAGTAGTTCGATCCTAGTAAGCCTCGACCATTAGGTCTAGGTCAACTCACGAAGGTTCGGACCTGGTCAATGTTGGTGGTCTTGTCCCTTTCTAAAAGATTTTGAGGAGGAAAGCATACTTCTTGAGTTGGCCGAGCGCTATACCATATGTGGGAATGAAATTACAGACCGAACTCAATTCTTAGACTCACAATAAATGCATAGACAAAAGAGAAGGATTTCTTTTCAAGTCAGAAGTATATAAGAGTCTTTTCTATTTTGTGTGTATCGAACCGAAAGCCAAAAAATGCTTAGTTCTATATGCTTCATAATGCTTTTCACGAACGTGGAGGTTACACTGAAATCGTTCCCTCTAAATAATCAACTAAATAATAAGAATATTTGCATATAAAGGCCTAAAGCATATTATACTTAAGGATCCAGACCCTTTCATATTCGTGGTAAAGCCCCATGGGCTTATATTTTGGGCCAATCCACTAAGGGTGGATAACCCAACATCTCCCATTCACACTTGGTGGATAAGATATCACAGGTCTTTCTCTTTCTTATTTCATAGAGTTGTTTTATCGTGATTGTATAGGCTTGATGTCTTCATTTTGAGTATTCATACTAAGAATCTTATTAAGGACTAGTATAAATAACCTTATAGTTAACTTTATTCTTTATTAACTTACGCCTTAATATCCTAGATTTATCAATATACACTTTTTTCATTATGACTAATATGATCCTTCTTGAGTCAGTCTAAGACTCAAATAGTCTTTCTTATATTTATAGTATCCACACTTATGAATCAACAAATTGTTTCATAAGGGACATGTCTTGAATATAAGCATAAACGTGTATATTTAAGATAATCTTCCTTTCACCCATATACCACTTTGATAGGAGACAGTTGCTTTCCTAACATGATACCTTTAAGTTGCATTAATCATGACCATAGGATATATGTTAAAGTAGCAGACACTGTAACATATCTCCATGATAATGTCAAAGTTAAAGGACATCACTGAAAGGATTTTTCCTTTCTAGGACTCACACAGCAATGAAATAGGGATTTATTCACTTGCTTCCCATTGGGATTCTTAAGCATATGTGGTATGAAACACATGTTATGGTGTTACTTTTACTTGTAAGAGTGTATGTTGTTTTTATTTATTATTAACATCATCCAAACTTAAGTTTAGATACTTAATTTACCTAAACTCAAATTCTTCTTTTCTATTGATCTCGTATGACGTCAATTTAAAAGAATTCGTTGTTTGGCTACAGGTATCATGGATATGGGGATCCATAACTCGATCTAAGTATACTTATAGATCTTATCTCGACTTGCTCTTTGATCAATGCGACATATGATTTGTGTTTCTTCTCTACCATATCAACATTTTTGTTTCCTTGCTGGTGAACACAAATGTCTCATCTTTGATTTGAATGTCAAAGGCAGTTGCTCGTGTGAGAGAGTTAACCTTATCAACCTGTATGACATACTAGACATTATATATTCTCGAGTGTATACATATGGAAGTAATGAAAATTCTCATTAATATAATCAAAATATTACATCAAGTTTGTCCTTTCACAATCTAGCCATGCCAAAAGCCCTTACATGTTTCTCAAATATCTCCTTGGCTATGGGTTTTATTAAGGGATCTGCTATCATACACTTCGTGAAAGTGTATTGAACAGTGATAACCTTTTGTGCTATATAATCCCTTATAAAATTATACTTGATGTCTATGTGTTTGGTTTTGTTGTGGTACTTAGGATCTTTAGTATAGGCTATAGTTGCATTATTGTTACAATGAATTAACACTGGATTTGAACTTTCATTTCCAAAACCAAGATGCTATAAAAATCTCTTCAGTCATATAGCCTCTTGCACTACTGCAGCACATGCTACAAACTCAACTTTTATAGAGTGTAGAGCAATGTATGTCAGCTTCTTGTTGCTCCAACAAATAGTCCTATTCTTTAGCAAGAAAGTATAGCCTAAAGTCAATCTTTGTTCATCTTCATCTCCGCTTAAATTTGCATCGAAGTATCCTATTAGACGTAGATCACTCCCTTGATAATATAGTGCATAGTCAATAGTACCCTTAAGTATTTCAAGATCTTCTTTACAGCCTTTCAATGTCCTTCACCGAGGTTGGATTGGTAGCGACTCATAAGTCCTACAGCATAGCAGATGTTTGGTCTTGTACACATCATTGTGTACATCAAACTTTCAACTGCACTGGCATATGAAACTCATTCCATTTTATTTTAGGCTATCTCAGTTTTAGGACCCATATCAAGACTAAGCTTCATACCTGAAGCTATTAGGATATCCATGGGCTTACAGTCTTTTGTATTAAAATGCTTAAGAATTTTCCATATACAATTCTCTTATGAAAGAGAAAAGAACTTCTTAGAGCGATTTCTTTAGATTTTAACTTCAAGAATGTATTTTACTTCACCCATGTCTTTCATTTTAAAATTTGATAAAAGCCATTCTTAAATAGTGATTATTTAATCTAGTCTATTTTTGGCTAATAGAATATCATCTACATAAAGAGATAATATTACGAAGTTCTTATTAAACCTCTTGATGTAAACACAATAGTCTTCCTTAATCATTTATAAGTCATATGAGGTTATTGCTTTATGAAACTTCAAATACCATTATTTGAATAATTGTTGTAGTCTATAAATTGATTTATTTAATTTACATACTTTATCTTCTTTTCCTTTTTCAATCAAACCTAATGGATGTTGCATGTAAATTTTTTCATCTAAATCACCATTTAAAAAAGCAGTTTTTATATCTATCTGGTGCAACTCTAACAACTCTAAGTTCAAACTATTTACTATTGCCAGAATCAATATGATAGAATTAAAGTGTACAACAAAAGAAAATGTATTCTCATAATCTATTCTCTCTTGTTATGTATACCCTTTCGCTACTAAGCGAGCCTTGTATTTATCCATTGATTATCTACTTTTCTTTTGATTTTGAGAACCCACTTATTCCTAATAGCCTTTCGGCCATGTGGGTAAATCAACTAATTTTCATACTTGGTTAGTCCTTACGAAATCCATTGCTTTCTTCCATTTATCCTTAGTAGGTCTTGATAAAAACTTCATTTGTAGAATGTGGCTCATCATCATCTAAAAGCATCAATGCTTCACCCTCAATTTGAAAGCATCTTTTTGGCATACTTTTTTTATTACTTTTTCGAAGTAGGGTCTCTTGTGGATTTTGATTCTTTTTGGGTCTTTTGACAGACCTTTTAGAGCTCCCACTTAGATTAGCATTTTGCAATGATTCAGGCCTATCTATTTATTCTATATTATGTTGCTCCCGTGTCTCGTAAAGAAATACAGTTCGATCAACTTCTCTCCTATTAGGAAACTCATTTTCTAAAAATGTGATATTCCTATATTCAAATTTAGTTACAGTTCCATTATCATTTTCACCAATAAAAACATAACCCTTTGATTGCTCAGAGTGTCTTATAAAGATACATTTCTTCTCTCTTAGACATAATTTTTCATATTTATGGGAATCATCATGGACATATGCAGCTGACCCCTATGATCTTAGGATATTTAAATCCGGTTTGTGTTTTATTCATAACTCATTAGGTGTGGAAGTAACTAATTTTAAGGGCACGTGATTAAGTATGAAGGATGCAATTAGCAAAGCATCCCCCCAATAGGAGATTGGAAGATTTGCTTTTGCTATTATCAACCTAACCATATCTAGAAGAGTCCTATTTCTTCTTTCAGCAATTTCATTCTGTTGTGGAGTATTAGGAACAATTAGTTGTCTAATTATTCCTTTTTCTTCATAGAGTTCTTTAAATTGACCAAACAAGTATTCATGTCTTCGGTTAGTTCACAATGCTTTAATTTTACTGTCCATTTGATTTTCAACCTCATTAATGTATTGTCTAAAGCACTCAAGAGCTTCAGACTTTGTGATATGAAATAGACATAACCAAACATGAAAGTAAATACCAAGCTTTGTGTTTTGCCCTTATACTTATAGGATCACATATATTAGAACGAATTAATTGCAATAGATTTTTAGCCCTAACACCTTTACTGAAAGGGTTTTCTCATTGCTTTACTAGCTAGATAATTTTCACATAAGAATATTTTCATGTTTGTAATTGGACTTAGCATTCCTTCTTTATCTAGTTTAATCATTCTATTTTGATTAATATGCTATAATCTAGCATGCCATATATTCATATCAACATTATTGGAAGAAGTGGTAAAGCAATCATGAAAGTAAACTTTGTCAATAATATCCATAATAAAGAATTTTTTCAAAATAAAAGCACAACCATAAAAGGTTAAAATGTACATAATGTCAGCAATCTTGTCATGAAAATTAATTACAAACTCAAATTCTAAAGACTAAGAAATTGAAATTAAGTTTTCTTGAATGTTCAGTGTATGTAAAATATCGTGGAAAATTAAGGTTGTTCTACCTCGCAAGATCAACTTGCAAGTTCTTATGCCTTTTACCTCGATCCTCATGTTGTTGCCAATGTAAAGCCACTTGCTTTGATTTGGCAACTGATGGTACTCTATGAAGGATCCACGATCCTTACTAACGTGATCTATGGAGCCTGAGTCTACAATCCAAGAAGAGAAAACAGTTTCTATTAGAAAAACATTACTGAAAACATAAGAAAAATGTAAATTCACATAATTCATAAGTACCTAAGCACGTCCACTTTGCTCAGGATAATCCTTTGCAAAATGGCCCATCTTTTGATAGGCAAAACATTTGACCTTTTTAAGATTAATTTGCTTTTTGCTGCTCTTCTTTCCTTTCTTCTTCTTGAAAGGTTATTTGTCCTTCTTTATTTTGGGGCCACTCTTATTACCTTTCTTTTGTTGCTTCTTGCCTCTCTTGGGCTTAGCATTTGAAGGACCACCTTTCTCAATAAGGTAAGCTTGTCTCGATGACTTGTAAGCCTTTAGACGTTTAATCTTTAACTGTAGGTGCTTAGCCACATCGTTAAAGTTAACGACGTTTTCATTGTGAGTTAACTTTTATATGCTTCTAGCTAGTTAGAAGCAGTTTGATTACAGCCTGTACTTGTTATTTATCAAACAAATCGTGCCCGGCTTCTTTAAGTTCATGGATCATGTTGGCCATCTCCCTAAGATGCTGTCGTATAGGAGTATTCGGCTTTAGTTTATAAGTGTCAAGCTTAATTGTAAGCCTTCTCAGTTTGGTGGTTGAGGTACCACTAAATTTTTCTTTTAATGTGCCCCACATGGCCTAGGCAGTGGAGTTCTCAAATTCGCACATCAAATCATCTACCATAACACTTAGAAGTGTTATTCGTGCGATGCTATTTTTCAATTTTCTTGTTATAAATGCCTCTTGGTCTCTCCTATACTGAGCCAAGTTTCCTACCTCAGGCTTGGTCATGACCACAATCAGTGGTTCAATAGCATTTTGTTCTTTTAAAATATATGACACCTTATGATGCCAGATATCCTAGTTATCTCTATTTAATTTGTCGCCCTTATTCAATTCAGCGATAATACTTTTTGTTACCATTTTTAATTCTGAGACAAAACTATCCCACATTAATAGTTTTCTATATTAAACTAAGAATAAAATATTTATAAGAAACATACAATATCTTATATTTGTATGCTTTTTTATTAGAGTGATAACAACTCTATTAGGTCAACGATCAAAAGGCTACGTATGTATCTCCCATCACATTGATTCTAACAAAATCACTATCATCTATAAATAATTTTACAAACAATTTTTTATAATCATTATATATAGCTCTTAAATGACTTATCACTTTAGAGCTCCCATTCAAACAAAGTATATATAAAGCAATAAAAAAAACATGTTTCATAAATCATCAAGGTCTTAATACAACATAACTTAACTAAAAACACATTCTTGAAAAATAAAAAAATACTCAAGGTACAGACCTAAAAAAGACAATTCTTAATTATGTCTTTACATTTTTCTTGTACTTTTATCCCCTTGATGGCTCTATTTCATAGAGACTTTCTTGAGTATGACTTGTTTTGCTTGTTATGTTGCACAAATTCTTTCTTAAGTTTTTTGAAAATTTCTCATACAACCACAGCTTGTTTTTCTTTTGTTATGAAGCTTGGAATATGCTCTCATTATTGGAGAAATTTGATCTAGTTTTTTAATTCTTTGAGCTTCTCTTTTTGCTTTATTTATGATCACTGAGGGTGTGAAAGGTTGTTCCACATCTTTATCTTTATTTTGAAGATTCTCATCACTCTTTGATTCATATTTTGGTTCCGGCAACACGCGCACCTTTTTAGGCCCTTTCAACACATTTTTGAGATCAACATTGGGATCCTCTTCAAGATCAGAATTAGAATCCTCACTTTAAGGTTCGTACTCTTCCTCCTCCTTTTTGAAGGGTTCGGGTCGAAATCCTCACTAAGAGGCTCATAATCTAGTTCATCCAGATACTTAATACCAATAGAATAATTTTGTAAATTATCAGTATTGCTAGAAGCTCCTTGTTTCATATTTGCCTAAAAAAATTAAAATAAAAAATTTAAATTTTTTTATTAAACTTATAAAATGCACTAGATAATTCAAAAAATAAATTCTTATTTTGTCTCTAAAATAGGAGAATTATATATCAAATGAAGATCTCAAATTTAGAGATTTTTTAAAACAAATTGTGTCCCAATATGGTCCCGTACATGCCCCAAGAGCAATTCTGAATTAAGAAATTTTGAAAAAATTAAAAAAAAGAATATTTCACTCTCGGAGAAGGCTCGTGCACCACACGCGCCACCTTATCATGCTCCAATGGTGACAACGCTGACAACTTTTGGGTAGAGTCGACCACGTGTCGATGGAGGATCTCGTTAGGTCTCATGCGCCAAGTGTCCAAATATATATATATATATATATAATTTTTATTTATTTAATTTAAATTTTTTTTATTTGGGTCAGGTTTTTTGTAACCGACCCATGGATCCACACCCAAAACAAACAAATCATCATATGTTCTTCAAACACAAGAAATGTAGCCCAAAAAAAATCGATTGCTTTGATACCAATATAAGATTTTGAGGAGGAAAGCATACCTATTGAGTTGGCCGAGCACTATACTGTATGCAAGAACGAAGTTACAGATTGAACTCGATTCTTAAACTCACAATAAATGCACAGACGAAAGAGAAGGTTTTCTTTTCAAGTAGGAAGCATATGAGAGTCTTTTCTGTTTTGTGTGTATCGAACCAAAAGCTAGAAAATGCTCAATTCTATATGCTTCAACTAATCCCTTACATGAACGCTTTTCATGGACGTGGAGGTTATACTGAAACCATTCCTTTTAAATAATCATTTGAATAATAGGGATATTTGCATATAAAGGCCCAGAGCATATTATACTTAAGGACTTAGACCTTTTCATATTCACAATAAAAGCCCTATGGGCTTATATTCTAGACCAATCCACCAAGGGTAGATAACCCAATACTTTGATGTTGGTAGTCCAATCCCAGTTAGTGTCGTCTATGTGATCCAGGTTAAAGTCAGCTATCCGATTTGGGTCAACATCGACTGTCCAGTTCTTGTCATCAATAGTTGTTAGGTCTTGGTCAACATTGTCATTAGTATTCCGGTTATCACCTATGATGCTGATGGATATTGGTTAGAGGCAATGATATCGAAGTTGAGAAGGTGGCGAAGTCAACTAACAAACGTAAAGGAAGAGAGAAACTTCCATTAGAATTAAGAAATAATTTGAAATTACAAAAGGATTGAGATAGGATTTAAATTTTGATTTTACCTAAATTCAAATCCAAACATTTTTCATTACTCGAATAATAGATTTGGCACAAATTTAAATTCAAATCCAAATCTATGCACATCCAAACATAACATTGAAGTATTTGAATTTATTTTTATAAAACCATGTTATGATTTTTAAAATTGATCAATTTGATTATCCAAATTCCAAACATACACTATTATTTTATTGTTATTATTTTTTAATCCACACATCTTACAGCTATAAACATTTGTTTGCCTTTACTATTTTAGACTCTTTTACACTTTGACTATGTAATGCAAGTAATCAATCTATACTTTGAGGTCACCTAAGTTGATATCATTATTAAATAAATAAATTCATATAATAACAACACACATAAATTGTGGCCATATACATAAATTTTTTTTATTTGTACGTACGTACGTACGCACACACACACATATAGATAGGTGTGGTCATATCGACGTGACTATATATTTAGCACGTGTGAAGCCACCGAGGCAGCCGCGTGGCTCGCCGCACAAAGGTCCAAGACTAGAGTTGCAAAGCTAATGATAAATGTGGCAATTTGCGAAGAAAGCCATGGCAAAAGCATCCACGCAAGTCCTAGTGACTTTTTCTCGGTACTTATCTTCTTCTCCACTGCGACCTCTGGAGTTCGACAGTGTTGTTTTTTTATTTTTGTTTTGATGATTGATCTTTCCGCTTGAGTTCCTGGCTAGAATCCTGAAATCAATCCTGAAATCCCAGAAAGAAAAAATACGTAAAGATGGGGCCTAAGCTTCCTTTGACCCACTTGAGAATATCGCCTGCCTCTAATTGTTATTTGATTTCTTACGACAAGGGAGAGTTTTGTAAATACAAATTCCCTGCAAGAATAGTTTCAGAGCAGAAGTTCCCGTTCAAGTTCGTACGACAATCTTTGGGGGATAGATGGAAGCTGAATGATATAAGCGCTGGTATCAGATTTCCTTCTTTATCTGAATTTTTGTTTTGAAGTATATTTGCTAGAATTACGGTAGTGTAATAGCGTGATCATACGTTATCATAAAATGTTCAGAAAGTAAATTCGTAGTCTCTTAGCTCATACATGTTACTTGTCAACTCATTTTGATAGTTTCCTAGTCCCCAGTGTTCATTGTTCCTGATACGTACTTTGAAAATAAATCAAGAATAATCAGTTAGTTAGTTACTCTTGGAAATTGGAATAAATGATAGGGAACCTAATTGTAAATCAAAGGTTATGTTTTCGGATATAATCAGAGTAATATTCAGATTCTTCTATTCTCTCTTCTTCTTCTCTCTCTTTCTCGTTTCTGTCTCTCTTTATCCTCTTTTCCTCTATCTTTTCCTATGCACCAGTTCCATTGCAGCAAAGAGCGCAAGAGCCCTACCACTGGTGGCCAGTAATGTTTCAACTTTGGACTGGAGTTGTTGGAAGTTTCTTAGCTATTTGCCATTAGGATCTTCTATTAAATTATGACAAGTGGATTTTTTTTTTTTTAAAAGATCCGATCATTTAATGACATAAAAGTCCACTTATTATGTTTTTATTAGTAAACTTGATAACAAAGATATACAAGTTGTACTCAAGTTTTCTCCTCTAGTCTCAACCATGAGTATGTGGTATTGGATCAATGACGGAGCTAATTGATGAGAGAAACACGCATCGCTGACAAAGGAACTGACTAGAATGTAGTTAAAGATTAGGAAATCAATCACTTGGTAGCCGTATTAATGGGATGCTTTATTTGAACAAAAATAAAAGGAAAATGCTACTGCAATAATAGTTGTCCTGCTTGGGCTTGGTCATTTGCATTGAACTACCAAGCTCCACTTGTATTCTCGAAGAGGCAAGTGCCAGCTGATCAGGCGACTATTTTTTTCCCTTCTTTATTGGTTACATATACTTTTCACTTTTCTAACTGTTGGTGAAACCCTTATTACTTGCGCCATCCATTTCTCAACTGAATTTATCAATCAGCAAGCACTGACAATAGTCAAGCAGTCATGACATGGATGTGCTCGATTATTTTTCTTCTTGAAGTCTGGGTTTTTCCATCAGACTATTATTATTATGCATTAATATATTCACCACACGCCCTATTTTTGGCTGTTCTCTAATTTTAAACTTCATTTCTCTTGAAAGGCTCAATCCAAGAAAGAATGAATATATGGCTATCAAAGACCCAAGACTTTTTGAATGAAGTGTCTTCCCCGCTTGCAAATCTGGTCAAAATAGAAAGTCTGGTCCTAAAGATGATCTTGAATTTCAAGTTATGGAAGACATATTTATGGTAGAGCAGACAATAGACCGCAGAACAGAAAATGGCATTCTTTCTCTAGCTGCTGTTACATGTATTGAGCAATTTAGCAGGTGAATGCGTGCGCTACATTTTTATCTTAGGTAATACCTTTATGTGTTAGTCCTTGAGAAAATGTTTAGGCTGGATTATGTATCGACAAGTGCAAGACTAAGCAGTAAATTACTAAAATGCTGCATGACACAGGAACTCACCCTTGGAACGTGCATACAAAATTACAGCATACTCTCCAAGAGTACGGTGGAAAAGCAAAATAAAAAGAAAAGAATATTGGAATTTGTTATCCTAGTTTCTATCATTGATATCCTGGTGATTTTTCGTATTTGTCTTTCTCACATATTCACATAAATTTCTTTTTCCTTCAAAATTAACATATCTGTCAGATTATGTGAACCAAAAATAAGTTGTGAGATTCAATTAAATGATTTGTTTTCCCCCAAAATTTTCATGGGAATAGATTTTCCAAGTAATACTGTCAGTTGGAGAAATTAATTTTAGTGGAAAATTGAAGCATTGGAAGATCCTTTGATCTGTTAATTCCGAGAGCATTTCACTTTCAAATTTTCTATTTATGTTTCCTTGACATAATTTAATACATTCTGCTTATTAATGAAGTTTGCCTTATGAAAAGGACTGCATCTCTAACGTAATATTCTATTTTCTTCTTAGTGTATGCCTATCAAACTGATACAAAAATTATTATTTGACTTTTTTTTAATAAGATATGCAGGATGAATGGGCTGACTGGGAGGAAAATGCAGAAAATTTATGAAGCTCTTGTTCCTGATTCAGTATACAGAGATGCCCGTAATTTGGTTGAATATTGCTGCTTTAGGTTCTTGTCAAGGGATAGCTCTCATGTTCATCCTTCCCTAAAGGTACAGTATAATCTATGTAGTGATGTGGAAATTTTTTAATATTCTGTTTTGAATAGTACAAGGGTAAACATTTGGAAGTTATTTCAAGGGGAAAATAGTAAGATTTCAGTGCAGAGAGAGAGAGAGAGAGAGAGAATAGAGCTTGAAAAAGGATAAGATATCCTCATTTGGGTGTTTCGTTTCATCTCTCATTACAAACATGGGGAAGCATATTTTGTTTATTTTATTCTATTTTTTCTTCCTGAAAGGTCTAGATTTCAATGCGTGCCTAATGATATTTGTTGTTTCTCTGTTGCTGTATATTGTATCTCTTCAATGCAACTTCTTTCTCTCATCAATCTCTCTTCTTTTCTCTTCCTGCTCTGGTAAAAATATCATCAGGCTTTATTTCAGATCAGCGATGACTCATATCAGTAAGTAATATGAGGTTTGTTACCCTTTTGGTTAGACTTGGTAGATATTGAATTCATATATGATGTTCTGATTGAGGGGAGGCATGGATTTTTTTCATCAGATTCCATCTCACCATTGATGAAGATGCCTCAAACTAATCAGGCATCTGGTTAGCAACACAGTGAGTCTGGTAGTATATAGTTGTGCTTTTTCATCTCCAGCCTCCTTGCCAGCTGAAGAAGCCCATGTGAGAGTCCCCATTCTTTGATAGCCAACCATAGCCATGCCCTCCTCTTGTTTGAGGAGGTTGTGCTCAAAATCCTTTGCAATTTTTACAATCAAGATTTGTCTTAGATTTTGTTATAATGTTATGAGATGCATTGGTTTAGTCACTAGTCTTTGTTGTGCTTATGAGATGCATTTGTCTTAGATTCACCCTTATCAGGTTTGCACTTTCTGCCATTATGTTAAAGACAGTATGCAAATCTCACTTGGATTGATCATTAGATTTTACTGTTTACTTGTCTTTGTGTTGTTTTACCTCCTCCAGGATGTAGATTAAATATATAATTTTAACTGGTGGTGAGGATTCTTCTCTCTTTCTCTCACGTGCAGGCCTAATTTAATTCGACAAAACTTCATTCATGATGTTTGCAGGAACCTGCTTTCCAGAGGCTTGTATTCATAACCATGCTTGCATGGGAAAATCCTTACAGTGATGAGCTTTCAAGTATCTCAAGAGAAGGCTTCTTTCCAGGTCATTTCTTTTCTTTATCAATTCAACCAATGTTAGAAAAATATATATATGTTCTTCTAGTTGCTTATGGAAGTTATTAGGAAAAATTTGGCTCACCTGAAGCTCAGGCGGCACTTCAGAGAATAAAGTGCCAGTGGATAGCCATTGATGAGGAACTTATGCAATGTTTGGTAGGTAGAAAGTGTTTTCTAGATAGGAAATGGAAAATACACCTATTCTAGGTACATCTCTCATTTCCTTTCTGGAAAATATTTTCCATGTACCAAACATGTTTTTGAGGAAGTATGTTTCCACAGATTAACATGTTACTGTCAGGCCTCTTGTTTGTTATATGTTTTTATATGATTAATTTGTCATCATGGTCGATCTAGCCCATATTACGTGAGCTTTCTATAGAGGATCTGTTTCATGTTAGGAGACATAATACTTCAATTTGAAGTCTCCCATGCTTTGATTTTACTTACTTGACTTAATGTTGGACTTTCAAGGATGGTAAACACAATCCATTGGACTGAATGTCACTCCTACTAAAGTTCATTTTCTCCCCTAACTCTATTCATGCCTGCATTTTTGCCTTTTCCTTTGGCAATCTGTTTCTTTATTTTATGCAATTTTTTAGACTCTCTCTCTGCGAAGGAGAGAGAGAGAATGCATTTTGAAAACTTTTTATATTGAAGTTACCAAAAGATGAATCAGCCGTAGACTGCAGTAGGCATTGACTGAGAATTAGCATGTATAGGATAGAAAGAAAATTTGTAGTAAGATAGCTCAGCCGAATTATTGTATGATTTAATCATTGATATCTTGTTTAGAAATTTTGGACCAGGTTTTCTCATATTTTATTAGATTTTTTTTTTTGGTCATAGTTGTTTTATGTGATGATTTAGAGAGAAGTGAGAGAGAACTTTGGATAATAATTTCTTATTGGCTCTGCAGAGTAAGCTCGTCACGGAAGAGGCTTTTGTTCATATTGCTCCTGCTGTCGCTGGTGTGGTTGACCGCCCCACAGCACACAATCTATTCAAGGCTCTAGCCGGTGATGAAAGGGGGATCTCTTTGGGCTTGTGGCTGACTTACATTAACGAACTTGTCAAGTGAGTTTAATCTTTTGGTTGGAGATATGATAAATCTATTGAGAAGACATGCGAGCAACATGTGGTTCTGATCACACAAGTTATAGGAAGATAAATGGACTAAGAAATTACCAATGTCAAGCTCACCTAGTGCAGTAGGCACTCTGTATTTGGATCTGGTTAGTTATGGTCATTAAACTGAAAAAAAATGGAATCTCTTTTCTCTTCCTTAGATGACCTTTTTTGTCATGAAAGGAATTTCAAAACTATGTCCCCTTTTATTACATATGGTGGATGCTCCTTCTCTTCTAGTTTGTTCTTTTGTTTGTTCCTCTGAACTTCTTGTAATCATGTCACTTCAGACAGCTTTCCTTGTTATTCAATTTTAGATCTAGTACACTGAATGTTCATGCCAGAGATATCTGCTTGTCAGGCACATCTTTTGTTAGAAAGATGACAGGAATTTTTACTTGCATTGTCTTTTAATGGCTTGTTCCATCCACATGGTTGCTTGATTCTGTTGGTATGCTCTTTAAAAGATATAAACAAGCACTTACTCCAGCACTAGTATGCTCAACTTATACTGAGGTTTCTGTAGAGTGTATGAAGGACCCAAGTCGTATCATATCCCAGAGTTTCCTCAACTTTCTGAGGAGAGAATTCTATGCATTGGTTCCAACAGGAAAAGGCCTGTATTGAAATGGGAGAAGAATATGGCATGGCCTGGCAAGCTCACTCTTACCGATAAAGCCATCTACTTTGAGGTATTTCATAATTTCCTGAGATGCTCATATGATAGTTTTTCATAGACTTTGATATTTGCATGATTACATCCTTTAAAATATGTAAGCTATGAAATACTCTGATCTATTTCTTTGGCTATTGCCACAATTTTTACGAGGTCATCATCTTACCATTGAACGGAAGGGATCTCAAAGGAAAGATGTCCTACGATTAGTTTTGGTTGTATGTCATGGCACAGAAAGTTAAATTTTAACAGGAACAGAGTTGAATTCTGTGATAGCCAAAATATTTCTGACTAGTTACATGCTTGGCTTCATGCCATGATTTTCCCCTTTTCCTATATGGCTCTTCTTAAGTTTCGGGTCCTTTAGCATTTATTTACTCTAGGTATGTTTCTTTCAATGCTTGCAACATAGTTGCTGGTAACAAAGACCACCTTGGCCTGTCACATTTCAATGGAAACTTTTTTAATGAACAACAAATTTGTGTGATGAAAACGATTAAAGGAAAGTGAAATATGAAGACAGACTGCTCAAAGATAACCTTTCTGATGTCATTTGTTAGCCAACAGTAACAATTTCTGTTCATACCTGAAATTCTTTATTGATACATAAGTATACACCAAGGATTAAACATTGGACTGGCCATTGAATCAGCTAAAGGTATTGGTTTAATGATCAATGGTCGGACTGTGGTTGAATGATGGCTGGACTGGTCATAATTAATTTAATATATTTTTAAATTTATAAGGGAGAATCCAATACATTCAGAGGATTTTATGAGAAATTGATTGATTTACGGAAGCACATAATTTAGAAACAGAAACAGCAAAATAGAGAAAATAACTAGGAACAAAATGAAATTCTCCTTAGCATTCAAGACTTGAGAGGCTAGAGAGCTTTTCTCGCAATAGCTGAATTTTTACTTTCCTCTCATTGACATGCACTTCCCATATGTATATGTATGTATGTTTGCATATATTCTGTCCTAGTTTCAACTCTCTTACACTCGCACTTCTCATAGCTACAGCAATGTGACTTATCATTGGTCCTTTAATTATGGGCCCATCAGAAAACAAACTTGGAGAGTTGGTTGAAAATGTTACAATTATATATTGTAAGGATTGATACGCATTGTACGCACTAGCTAAGTCACTTGAGTTGGTGAAATAATGAATTGATGATAGATCAAAATGCAAAAGATTCTGATAAAAGCAGTAAACATCTTGTATGATTGACCTTTTTCAAACTATGTTTCAGACCGTTGGCTTACTGGGAGAGAAGAAAGCCATGGACTGGATCTTTCATATGAAGGATTACAGGTGGAGAAAGCAAAGTTGGACCTTTAGGGTCTTCTCTTTTGACTCTGCTGTTTCTGTTTCCTTGGCTCAGAGTAAGTAAGAGCTTCAACAGTTAAGGAATCATGTGTTTATGGTGTGATGCAAGATCAGTAGCAAGAATAGAGGAAAGGAGGGAAATGTAGAAGAAATAAGGGACAATTAAATGACCTTTATTAATCAATCAAATTTCAGCTGTCTAACCCTAGCTATTAAGGGTCTTATATCTATATATATTGCCCAAAATAAAGGGTCTTATATAGAGCCCATTAAAATACAAGATGATTTGACAATTTAAAATACAAGATTATAGGAAATTCCTATAAATGATTCAATAAAATCCTAACAAATTGTTAAAATAAATCAATGTATAATACATCAAATCGAAATCCTAATATAGCTCTTTTTTTTTTTAATGCTAAATAATCTCTTTAATAATTTCTCATTTGGTTCTCATGCAAACAAATCACGTGTAGTTGATAATCCAACAAGCTTTCCAACGTTCATGTGTGAGATAACTCAAAAAATTTGCCGTTTCTTCTCTGGTCAATTAAGAGCATGATTGTGGTTTACAATTATACAAATTCTTCAT
>NW_026556610.1:0-33787 GCF_029017545.1 Prosopis cineraria
TTCTTAAACAATGATGAATCTCTTCAACTATTATGCAAGAGGATTTTAAAAGGGATGAACCTTTTGAAGGTTACTTGAAGTTGTGTAAGAGCATCATCCACCATGCTCAAGGCCTTCCTTTAACTCTTGAAGTGTTGGTTCTTATTCTTTGTGGAAGAACTGAACCTGAAGGAAAGAATCTTTGGAGAAAATTAAAAGGTTTCCGCCAAGCAATATTCAAATGAGGGTTAGAATTAGTGTACGATGCATTAAGTGATATGGACAAGAAAACATTTTTAGATCTTGCATGTTTTTTTAAGGGAATGAACAAAGATCAAGTGACAAAAATATTTGAAGTGTGTGGTTTTTTTCCTGTTCTTGGAATAAGAGAACTTGTTTGAAAATGCTTGATAACTGAATATCATTATGACCACGGCACGTGTTTTGGGTATGCATGATGTCCTTCAAGAAATGGGCAGAGAGTTTGTTTTTGAGGAATCCCCAGGGATGCTGAAAAAAGAAGTAGGATATGGTCACGAGAAGATATAGATCATGTATTGACTAATAACAAGTAAGTATATAATTTGTTTTCTAGAGATGCATTAAATTCCTAATTTCCTAAGGTATGTATAATGCTAGATTTGCATTGTTCAATATTATATCTCATCCTTCATTACAATGTTGAATTTTTCTAGGGAGCTAATTTGATAGAAGTTAGTCCCTCTTCAGTCATCTGTACCGATGAAATCAATTGGGATTCTGAAGCATTTTTCTAGTATTGGTAGTCTCAGAATACTCATCATCTCATGTAATGTGTACCGTTCCTCATGGTCTCACATGTCTTCCTAGTTCATTGAAAATTCTTGAATGGGAAGCATATCCTTTGCAATCTCTTCCACCGGAGTTCATCTGTATCGACTTGTTCTCCTAAAAAGCATCACAGCAAGATCAGACACCTTTGGGAGAGAACACAAGTATGGTTTTTTTTTATGCCTAACCAAATATAGCTCAATATGGTTACACAATCTTTTAAAGCTAATCCCCTTACACTTGTATTGTTTTGAGCAGATGTTAGAAAACTTAAAGTGCATTGATTTGAGATACTCTGAAGATTTCATAAGAACTCCTGATTTTCTATGATTCCTAATCTTGAGCAACTGGTTCTTGAAGGTTGTGTAAAATTGGTTGAAGTTCACCCATCACTTGGAGAGCATAAGAAACTTGTTGTATGGACTTGAAAGACTGCAAGAATCTTAAAGCTCGTCCTAGTAAAATGGAAATGGATTCATTAGAGAAATTGATCCTTTCTGGATGCTTAAAAGTTAAAAAGCTTTTAGAGTTGGGAAAAGTATGAATAGTTATGGGTTCTTGATGTGAAAAATGCCAAAACCTTGTTTGTCTTCCAAATTCCACTTGTAATCTGAAATCCCTAAGAATTCTTAATATTTTAGGTTGCTCAAAGTTTTCCTCTTGGCCTCATAATATTGAGGGAAATAAGTGTTTTAGAGGAGCTTAATTTGAGTGGAACTGCTATACGAGAAATACCTTCATCCACATTGGCCTACAAAATTTGAAGTCACTATATTTGAAAGGATGTAATGGTCTAAGTTCAACATCCTATATTAGGGAACTTGCTTTCCCGAATTCCAAGAGTATTTGGGTTCGTTATTCTGAAGCTCCGACTGATTGGTGTTTTCTCTCTCAATCTTAGGTCAGCATCATTGAAGGAATTGGATATAAGTGATTGCAATCTCTAAAAAAATTCCAAATGCTCTTAGTTGCTTACCTTCATTGGAGATCCTTGATTTGAGCAAAATGATTTCGGCAACTTGCCCCTGATGGCAGTTGCATTCTTCTTCTTCTCATTCTCACATCTTTCATCATTGAAGTCTTTGCATTAGATAATTGCAATCTCCGTGATGGGTCAATCCTGAAAATCTTACTTACTTATCATCGTTGCAGAGTCTTTGTGTAAATCAAAAAATTTAACAATCTTCCTGCTCAATGTGTTGCTAATCTATCACTTCTGTCCTTCTTCTTCGTTTGAGCTATTGCCCAAATCTCAAATATTTACCAATCTTCCGCCTAACCTAAAGCAGATAGATACAATTGCTTGTCATTCAATGCAACCTTTATCTTTCTCAGAGTTTCCATTTTGATCAAATCTGGTCTTGATTTTTCAAAATCCTTTCCTTCTAGGATTTTAAATAAAATGGTTTACAAATCCTGGTGGACGTTGGGAAAGTGATATCCCATCATGGTTCCATAATCAAAATATCCAATTTCATGATAAAGTTGATGCCTTTTCAAGATAATCATGTTCAAAATTCTGAGATAAAAAAATCTCTTGTCAAGATTTTTTGTCCATGTCATCGCATTTTGATTGATGGTTTTGAACCAATCAGATTCCATTGTGTCAGTAAAGTAGACATCTCTCATGTTTGTGGCTCGAGTGTATGGTGGGGAATTTCTCTCTGCATTGTTCTACAAGATCAGGACCTTCCAGTGTCTGGTGAAGATGTGTTCCATCGAAAGCTATTGTTAGCTTATAAATCTTCACATGATGATTTCTTCAAACATAGGGATTCTTGATGGTTGGGATGGGAAACAATCCACATCAAATGTTAATGACTTATTTCCTAGCAGTAATTTCATAGTTGATTGTGACCAGATTGAATTCATATTTTATAACGCAAAAATATAAGCACAGAGGCAGGGAATCACAATGGGAAGGGAAAGTTGATTTGCAAAATCTGAGCAAGTTTGTGATAAGCAAGTGCGGGTGGCGTGTGATAAGCGAAAAGATGTTTGAAGATGTCATAGATCAATGAATGAATGCGATACAAGTGGTAAATAACAATGAAATCCCTTCTCAACACTCACTTTATGCTTACGGAAAGAGATCCCACCAGTTGAAGAAGTGGCAGAAGAGGACAACACTGTGGTTAGTGATGAAGCAGAAACATCTTCTGCTAAACGAAGAAAACTCTAATTTCTTTTCACAAGTAACTCACCATCATCCCTTTACTTAATTTCTTCTCATTTTTGAATTTTTTTATTGATGTCAGACACACACTCGCCCACATGCATAAATAATTTTAGTTAAAGTTATTTGGGATTTTTAGGCACTAAGAATTGGGGATGGAAGGAAATTAAATTGATGCAAAGGGAAATAATTTTTGATTTGCTTCTACTGGAGCATTTAATGTCTAGTGACTCTATTTTCAAATTTTCAACTTGTTGTGTCTTAGGGTTCGAAGTTGAAGAATTCTAAAGCTGCATCATGCAAGCATTGGAGGAGATTGTCTTTAGTAAAAGAAGTTGTAGAAATAGAGATCAATTGGGCGTGTCATGTCTGTTTTGCATTTGTAATTGGGCCATATGTATCCAGGCCTGTTGTATTTTTTTTAATATGTTTCGTATTGTGTTGTATTTATTTTTGTTTATTTACCTCTTGTTTTTCTTGGTTTTCTTCGCTGGTCTTTGTGGGCTGTATAGATAGGTTCAGTCATTAGTCCAGCTTGACGCAGTTTCGTAAAACATAATATTTTCCATAATTATATTTAAACAAACAATTCTTACTTTTTTTTTTTTTGCCTCTTCTTTCTTTCCCTCCCCATTCCACACAAGAAGGATTTTCCATGAGATAGGAAATGAAAACTCATAGCGATAGCCCATACAGGTTTTGTGAATAAGTGAAACTCTGATAATGATAAGGAATATTTTAATATATAATCAAATTTATTTTTATAATAAAATTTGTATCATGAAATTGTGAATTAAAATATGATATCATTATGCTTTTCTTGTCCATTTGTGTTTCCTAGCGGTGTAATAATATGTTAATTCATTTACCTGCATTTTAATAGTGATATATTTTTTCGCTTATTTGAAAATTGATTTCAAGGGACTATATACATAACAGTAGTGGTTTAACGGTAATTCCATTAGTCCGTAGCATTATGGTTAACACCTAGCTAGCTCAATACTCATGGGCATCATACTCTATTTAATATTCATGAGTATCACACTCACGTTTGCTATTCGTGAGTCTTTTACTTGCATTAGTTTTTGTGGCTTTGAGCTGTGTTTGGTTAGTTCGGTTTAGTATGACCTCTCGTGGACTATGTGTCAACATTTTCTTTCTCTTTCGTGGCTTTAAGCTACGTTTGGTTATTTACTTTTATAGATTGTGTGCCCACATTTGTTTTTGTAGCTTATTATGCATTTTGTTATTTACCACCCCCATGAATTAATGTGTCCACGTTTCTCTTTGTGGCTTTAAGCTACATTTGATTAATTACTTACTCTCCTAGACTATGTGTTCACATTTGTTATCTGTTGTGCTAAAGATCCAATAAATCATAATTTCACAATCTTCATTTTTTTGTCTAGGGAATCATGGTTTAAATGTTGATTTTATATTAATAGTTGTGCAAATTGCAAACGAATAATGATGAATATATTTTTCTTGTCATTTATATGGGTCAAATGTCTTAGAGATTTTATGATGTTGAAGCGAAGTGTTTACGTTATACTAATTCACTTCTTTAGAGTAATTACATGTTTCATTTATTATATCCTTTGTTAATATTATTGAGATATTTCACTGAAAGATATTTTTATTCTCAGATAATATAGACAGCTTTTGCACCTCCTATGGATCTTCAACGGGGTTTAATGCCAAGTTGGAGTCAGAACGTATTTTTGATTAATCTTTATTTGTTGTAAAACTTATATATCTAATATATTATATATATATATATATTATTTTGTATGTTATGTTTTTAAGTGCTTCATATGTCATAGGTAGGGTCCTGGTTTTCTCTAGCAGCGATGTATGATTGCGGATATGGAGTGGAGCTCCTTTTTGATCATTTGAGTCAATTCTGTCATTATACTTTTTTTTTTCTTCTCTTTTCATTCTTGGAGGAATTATTTATAGAAAAGACTTTGCTAAATTTTTATAGAAATTTGTTGGGTTAAAATTAGATTCTTCTAATATTATCGCTTAAGGGATGTTGAGTTTTTAGCATATCCTGTGCTAGTCACAACTTAATTTTTGGGAGACCGACAGTAAAATTCTACTGTAGGATATTTGAAAGGTCTTATTTATAAGGAAGATTTTGTCAAATTTTTATTTAAAAAAAAATTAAGGCTAGTGCTTGTATGAAAACTATATTGAAAAGAACCTAATTCTATTACAAAGATATTCCTGATTTAAAAAAAAATTAGAAATTTCTTAAGTTAAAAATTGACGGATGTGAGTTTGGAGTGCATATCCCGTACACTTCATTCCTATATTTTGGAATTAGGTTTTGATGGGGATTAGGTTTTTCCCGCGATTTGTTTCAGCTTGTTTTCTTGCTAGTTTTTCTTGCAAGGGCTTTGCCTCATCTTGAAAAAAAAAAAAGAAAGAAAGATAAAAGTTGTTTTGCTACCAAAACCAGATGAGTATTGGGTTTGATTTCTTATCTATTTCCATGAGAAAATAATTTTTATTAATAGAAAACAAAAGTAGAGGTCAGATTAAAATAGAAAAGAAGCAGAATAGAAGACTCCAAAATAATGAATTAATAAATTAATAATCATGACAATATTAAAAGCTTCCACTTACAAAGAAAAAACATAAAATAATAATCCTGAAGACGACAAAATATTGAAGCTAACTTGCTTTGCCGCCTAACCAGATAATTAAGTATTTTGGGTTAGGTTTCCTGTCTATTAATTCCATGCAAGAGAAAACAAACAAATGGAACTATGGAAGAATCCAACATAATAAATTAATAAATTACTAATAATGCAATATCAAGAATCCACCATGTTGACTATAGCCTTTCCCTGAGACGTACTAGTTAGATCATATTAGTGTAAGATGTCTCTTGATTGCAATTTCAGGCGTTCTATTTTTTTTTCTACAATCAAACTAAACTTATAATGGTTGGAAATTTAAGAATTTTTTAAAAAAATGTAATAAATAATTTTTTTATAGCAACACAAAGAGAAATTGGTGCACACTGGGAAAATTTTAAAATAAAAAAATTTTATGGTTCTTGGCATTTTGACTTAAATATTGTTGAAGGTATAGACGTGTGTGGAGATGACCATGTAAAAAGAAAATTGTAATATGAAAATTTATAATAAACTATTTGGATGATAAGTGTATAAAAAATAGAAACGATGCAGTGTGGCTCAAGGGAAAAGCTTGGTGCTCAGTGCTCACCTTTAGATCATGTTCAAATCCTTATCCTCTTGAGGCAGGAATTTTATTTTATATTTTTAAACATTGAAAAATTCCTTCCAAATGCCCCTTACAAAATATACTATAAGGTATTACCCCTCCTTCCATTTTAGTCGAGGGCATGAGTAGAGGGGAAGAGGAGGGGGCACGATGAATCCCTAACAATAGTTCTTCCCCTTCCATTCTCCACCTCCCTTTGTTCTTCCTTTTCCTTGCCGTCGATGAGCATGCACGAAGGAGTTGGGTCTATCTCTACTGGAAGATGCTGTTAAGCTCATGGGTTGTTCTTCCTCCACCATTTTCGGTACTGTCGATTTTTTCCCCAAACATTCCGTCAGTCGCGGGGATTGTTGGTACATTCGTGACGCTACTGGAGATTTGATTCATGAGTTTTTTCTTCTTCCCGTTTGGTGCTGTATATTCTTCTTCCAGTTTTGTGCTTCCCCATCGGTCCACTCTTCTTTCCCTTTCTTGTGCCATGGGCCTTCTGGAGTGGGTGTAGAGATTTGGTTCCCTTCCTTCTTTCCCTTTTGGCTCCTTTGGTGATTTGAACTCCGCTTTCGTTCTCTCCTTGTATCAGATCTTTGCGTGTGTTTAGGAGTGTGTTGCTTGAAATTGATTCTCCCTCTCTGGTCTAGTGTGGTGCTTAAATGGGAGGGTGATTGAGGTCTTTGAAAACTGAATAAAGAACATGTTTTGATAGATATTTTCTCCATAATTGTTTGCTGTTGCTTGACAGGCTTAAATTTTCTTTTAGCTTACATCGATTTTGATGGGAATTTGGCTTGTGCTGATGAAATGAAATATGTGAAGCCTATTTAATTCAAATGTTGTCACTTGAAATTTTTAAGAAGGGAACTGGGTAGGAGAAGCTTGGTATTATTTGAACTTTGATGTATGCAAGTGATCAATAGAGTGCTTGAATGGAGAAATTGCCTATGGGTTCTATACTGAAACTATTGGTCGATTAATTACTATAGTAGATAATTATTTTATATAATAAAATTTTGGAAATAAAGTAAGAAATTTTGGAAAAAAAATTGATTAATATTATATGTCCAAGATTGCTGTTCTTGTGTTATCTTTTAGGTACCTATAAAAGTGTTACTTGAGGCATTTTAGAAAGAATTGTTTCAGACAAGTTTTGCTTGATGTAAATTTAATCCTATATTAATTTCGTGGTCTGGTTCTAGGTGTTCCATGTATAATGTAGGTAGGATTCTCGTCTTTCTTTAAAGATTGTGTATTTGTTGGTAGGGAGCGGAGATTCTTTTATTTAATTATTAGTGTTTTTTGTCATACATTTCAGGAGTCCTTATTTACATGAAAGTAATAATTAACAATTTCTACAAGAAATTTATTGTTTTTTTTTTTTTGTGTGAAATCAATTAAAGACAATAGATTTTATATAAAAAAATGCCTATAGTTTTGCATGGATGAAAATATATTATTCAAGGCTTAAGGGATATGGGTTTTACACACATATTCCGTGTCAATCATGCCTTAAATTTTTTGGGGCGTGACAAAACTTTCAATGGCAATTAGCATCGAAGCAGCCTTTATGCCCTCCTCTTCAACTATCCCAACATGGATGTGTCATGTGTTCTTGAGCATGGTTGGAGCTAGAAAAGTTTATTAGGGGGTTGAGATGATGACAAACCATATATGATAATTGAAAGAAAATTAAATCTACGTATATCACTAACATAACATGTATAAATATTTCAACATATATATTTGTATTCAATTATACATAATAATAATTATTATATATACCTTTGTTTTTTAATTTTGCTTATCAATTTTTTATGGTATATAAGAATAATGAATTATGATCTCTGCGATAAAATTTTTAGCAATTCCTTCTCGATATAAACTATCATTAAATTGGAGAAGATTTCATCTTTCAAATAAGCATTGAATAATTTAAATGCATCCTTGGGATATAAAGTTTTGCTCAATCTAAAAAACTCGATTACTTGCTTAATGAATGTACTATTTAATTCTTTTAATTGATAATTGTAGTAAATAAATATATCGACACCATAATGATACTCAATATTCACAAATTCTTTATGTCAATGAGATCTAAGTATATCATAGTAAAAAAAATTCATGTAATAAATTTCAATAGCTTTGTTATTATAGAGAAAAGAAATTTTTTGTAGAAGAACATATATTAACCATAACCTCTTAACTTTAGGATAAATGATTTTATGATAGTTATTAAGCACATAGCATTTAATATATCTTGGAATTTTTGTTGCAGTGTGCTTGACAAAGTTTGTTAGTAATAATTCTTATAATTTTTTTTCATCAAATACAAAATGAAAGCTAAATCAAATGACATCAATACTTTAAAAGCAATTAAAACATTATCTTGTTAAAAATAAATAAATATATTTTATTATGACTCTATCTTCAAGCTACTGAAGATATGGAGCTAATGCTAAAGCCACAATCTTTGACAATGCAACTATTCATGAGTAAATCACTTAGAGCAATACTTCTCTTATCATTTTATAATTCTTTCAAACATATTTCTAAATGCATCCGGTCTGGCGAAAATGTGAATTTGATAATGCAAATCTTCGTGGAGCTTCGTTCAAACATGCTGTCCTTGAGACTGCAAAACTAAAAGGTACATTTGATCTTTTATTGTTTTAATTTACTGTTTTATATGCAATTCTGCTGATGCTTGCTTAAGAGACTGTACCTTATTCAAAACAGTCTAGCGTTTTGCGGATCTCAAGGTTTACCACCAAACATAATCTGTAAATTTTATACTTATTTGTTCTAGCGACAGTAGCAAGTGTAGGCAGGTTTATGTTTGGTTTAAGCTCAAACTGAGGTTTGGATCCCAAAGTCAGTTTGAAACAAAAAAAAAAAAAGAAACTTTCTTTGTATAAAAATTGTAGGAAAATGTATGGCTTTTTGCTTAAACTTAAGGTTGGGGTAGAAGCTGATTTTTTTTTTTTTTTTGACTTTTGGCTTTTTTGTTCATTTAACAAAATATAAATCTTGTTCAGAAAAAAAATCCAAATATAAATCATGTTAAACAAATATGATTTTTTTATTTAGTTTAGGGAAAACACAATCATTAGTGCCTAAAATTTTAACAAGATTGGGGATTTTTTCTTCACGTCCCCAACGGTGTTAAATTACAGGAACTATAATGACTAAAAATATTAAAAAAAATATAGAAATTAAAACAAAATCCACCAATGATTGTGTTTTTTCTTCATATTATATTTTATATACATGTCTAGAAGTTACTTCAATTGAATAGATTTTGTTTGTGATACTAGAATATTAACAATAAAAGTTCATTATTAATTTTAACAGCATGGAAGACTCATAGCATGTCTTAATAATTTATAAACAAGTTGGCATTAGTACTTGATAGTACATTTGAGGTTCATCCAACTACATTATCCTATGTGCCTTTTTCCATTATTGTTAAATATTTTAGTGGCAATTAATCGTAGGACAGACTCTTTCCTTTTCATTCAAGGAACTTTCGTTGGACCCTCTAGTGCCCATCCTTGGCTGCATAGAAACAATGACCTAGAATCATGTCATTTGTTGCAAATTGATTTTAATTATCCATTGAGTTGTACCCTCTTTCGCCTCAGAATGCAGATCTTACAAATGCCAACCTAGAGAGAGCTAACCTAGAAGGAGCTAATTTAGAGTCAAGAGATTCTGGATCTCTCACTGCATTCTATAACTAGAATATAATTTGTAGATCAATGTTATAATCGTATATAAATATTGATATAGACAAAAATGCAGCTTTAATTTTTTTTTAATTTTACACAAAATGGGCATTTGGATTCTTTAATTCTATAAAGTATATTTTCAATCTTAAATCCTCACACCATTGGTTTTATTAAAAAAAAAAGTTGACAATAAACTTTTAAAATTTGACAAAACATTATCAAATATTAATACTAAGTTTAATATTTTGGAAAAACAGTGTTGATAATGGCACAACAAAATCATCACTTAAGACTAGTTGTGTTAAGGTTAGAAGACTAAAAAAGTATTTTATAAAATAAAAGAATTAAATTGAAGCATTGTATAAAATTAGAGGACACAAAATTCACTTTTTCCCATAGATATATTTGAACTTAGACATATTAAAACACATTTCACTATGAATTGTGACAAGGATTCATGTGATTCGTTTTTGTGGGACTCATAACATATTGGCAGCCGGACACCCCACACTACTTCTCTATCTTTCCACGTTTAAAGTAAAGTGAACCGTGTGATTTTAGATATCATGCCAAACATTAGATGCTCTCTTGTTTCAACTTATTTGATGAAAAATTACTTATTTTAAAAAAACTATTTTGTGAATTTTTATGGTATTTGTTTAAACATTTGAAAATAATCAGAATTTGAAAAAAAAATACAAATTTCTGATTATTAATTTTATGATGTCCGTTGATCGATTAAGGTTTTAATAGTGAATTATATCTTCTTTTTTTGCATTAAAATTTTCTTTAATTTTAAGTTACAGTATTCTTGCTTTAAAGTTATAGATTATTTGAATTAATTTTGTATTTCGGGAAGCAAAGTTAACGATGCCAACCTGAAGAGTGCAAACCTTAGAAAAGCTCTCTTTGTAAGCTGATCATGATCTTGCCGCAAAATTTTACTTGACGAATAATTTTACCCTTTAGCATTGAGACTTTATGGGCTTGTTTGGTTTTGTTTTTATTTTTTATTCTTAAAAAATATTTTGTAAATAAATTTTAAAAATATTTTTTATAATAAAACAAAATAAAAACTTGTTGGATTATGTTTAATTTAAAAATAAGTTTACAGTTAAAAAGAAGAAGAAGAAGAAGCTAACAATGATGGTAGCTAGTGGTTGATGAAGATGACCTTTAACAGTGGTGGTGATGGGAAGAAATAGAAAAAGGAATAATTAAAGATATTACAAAGATATTTTAGATTTGAAGATCGAAGATATTTTGCTTTCATATTAATTATAAATATTTTATTTTAATTTGAATTATTGTTATCTTTCAACATTTATTATTATCTTTTCAGTTATTGTTATCTTTTTGTTTAATTTTAGAATATCTATAATTTTCATACATTTATTTCTAGGGTTGGGTTGAGACCTATAAATAACATCTCAATTCATTTGATTTGTATGCATGTTTGATTGAATAAGAATTATTGTTATCTTGCCTCTCCTCTGACTTTTCTCTTCTCTCTAGTCTCTTTATTGATCCCTTTATTTCTTTTCTATATTCCTACCCCCTTCTTCCTCATTTTGCCTTAATTGGCATCAGAACCAAGGTTCTCACACCGCTTCTATTACCAAATCCACTCTAAAATACTATTACCAAATCCACTCTAAAATACCTTCTTAGTACCAAGAATCATCATACAGAAATGCTTTGGGAGATAAGTTTCTGATTTAAGACTCCTTAAGTTACTTGGTAAGGTTTTTCTATCCTAAATTTTAGGTCCCTTACTATTTGTCTCCTTTTCTTGTTCCTTTTTCCTATTATTCTTGTTTGTTTTCACTTTCCTTCACTTTAAGTCATTCTACCATATTTCCTTCTTTTTGATATTATTTTGTTTTCCATATTTCCTTTCCTTCATTCACTCATTTGATTTTTCCTTTAATTCAACTCTTAAAAAAATCACTTTATAAATAGTTATCTACCTTAAGCTAGTCAAAGTTTTTATCAATTTCCCTGAGGGGTTTCTAGGCCCCCAAAAGTCACTGTGAAGACTTCACTCTAGTTGTTAATTATTTAGCAAGTGTAATCCTTGAGGAGCTTTTAAGTTCTTGAAGGGTTAGGCTTGTTGAATAGGGTTTTCACCTTTTAGATAAGGGTAACGTGGGAACCTTTTCCCAAATAGGATATTAGAGCTTTCCATTAAAAAAAAAACCTTCCATTGCCTACAGTCACAAAAAAACAAAACACATTCAATCATGATGTTATGGCCTCATTTAATTGCTGACATGCATCAATATAATCATATGGATTGTCATCGATATAATTATTATTGTTAATATGATTATGCTGATCGTCACCACTATAATTAGTCAATCATCATCAATGTCATTAGCAATATAATTTGGTTGATCAATCAGACTTGTATTTCATATGTTCACGTCTTGAACTTGTGAGGGATAAAATTGATGAACTCCAAAGCTTCCTTCGATCAACATTAAAAGAAGGGCAATGCCGTCAAGTTGAGAAAGAGAGAGAGAGGTCATATTAAAAGGAAGAAACTTTTAATCCTATCAAGAGTATCTTATAACCACACAAAGACCTTAATATTTTGACTTCTAAAGGGGATAATACACTCAACAAAGACTTTTAACTATATCAGTAGTGCCAGAAAGCAATGGTGTTGATAATTTTAAGATTAATGTATGTGACGATCTAGACGTGAAGGAGGTTTCAAACTATACTAATGATTCTACACCTACTCTAAAGATAGGTGATATTGAGAAACAAGTAGAAGCTAGTAATATGACAAAGCAATTGCATATACAAATTCTATCTACGATGATTATTCCTTTTGAAACTATTGATGATGGTATGCAATTTGATCTTGATCCTATTTTACCTTGTTGGTTTGCTACACCACATAGTGCTGAGGTTATTGTAACTCTAGAAGAACAATTTGTTCTTGAACCACATGATCCCCTCTAATATTACCTTATTTGTTGGAAAGGATTTCCAAACTTGCACTTTTATAATTCTACATGCTCAAATTGTTTGCTATTCACTTGATGCCATTTATTGGTATCCGATTTGCTAGAAAGGATTTCTAAATAGAGACATAACTCAGAATCTCTTGATCCTATTGTACTTTCAGAGCATATCCATAATTTAACTCTCCAAAGGAGAGTTCTTTAAGTGGGGGAGAGATGATGAGAAGAAATAGAAAAAGAAATAATTAAAGATATTATAAGGATATTGCAAATTTGAAAATATAAGATATTTTGCTCTCATATTAATTATGAATATTTTGTTTTAATTTGAATTATTGTTATCTTTCAACATTTATTATTATCTTTTCAGTTATTGTTATTTTTTATTTAATTTTAGAATACCTATTATTTTCATACATTTATTTCTAGGGTTGGGTTGAGGCCTATAAATAGCACCTCAACTCATTTGATTTGTACACACATTTGATTAAATAAGAATTACTGTTATCTTGTCTCTTCTCTGAGTTTTTTCTTTTCTCTATTCTCTCTATTGATCCCTTTCTTTCTTTTTTATATTCTCTCCCCCTTCTCCTTCCCTGTTTTGCATCAAGTGGACCACAACTGAAGATATGTTACAATAATTAAATAAATGTAATGTGCTATAAAAATTAAAAAGAACAAAAAAAGCACTGAGTTTTTTTTTTTTTAATTTCATCAGTTTTAAAAGTGTTTAAATCCAAAATACTTTCCCAAATAATTTTTTTATTTTTTATTTTATAAAAATAGAAAATAATTTTTAGAAACAAAAGCCAAACAGGTCGTATATTAGTCGTTTTTGTTGCCGTTATTGTTTATCCTTGACATGAAGTATATGACATGTATATTTAAAGGCAAACTAACACATTCATTTAATATGGTTCACTCGGAATTTGGAACGTGCAAAGCATGAAGGTTCCAACTTGGTTGGAGCAGTCATGTGATAGTGTGATACCTGTTTTCCCACTCCAATTAAAAGGAGTGAAGAATATTGTGAGGGTGTTGCCCCGAAAATAATAATAATAATAATAACAATAATAATATTGTGAGGGTTTTATACTTTTGGATTAATTGGCCCACTAATAGAAAAAAAAAATTATACCCAGAAAGTATGAATTAAATTTTTAAAAATTTAAAAGTGTGATCGATTCACATTGATATATAAGGAGTTTATCATTAAAAATTTAAAACTTTACAAGTGATTTATCATTGATATATAATGATGTATCATTAACAAATATAATAAAATAGTCATAATGTAAAATATAATAAATGTTGGGCTATTTGTTTAGTTTGGTCTTATAATATAGGCTATATATACAAAAGCTCCAATACTTTTACTGGTGGACTAGAATTTTCAATGTCAGTTCTATTTAAAATCGACATAATAAGTTTTTTTTTTTACATTGATTTTCAGCGAAAATCACATTGACTTGGTCTGTTTCAATTTGATTTGCTACATGCTTGCAAACTAAAAAGAAAGAAAAAAAGAAACTTTGGCTTTAGATGACAAAAATTGGTTGGCAATACATGCATGCAATTGTTTATATTATATTTATAGTAAATCATTTAACTTAAAATTTACTTATGATCAGTTTTTTTAAAAAAAATCCATGATATTGTAACAATCAATTTCTTAATAAATATCGTGTTTCAAGTAAATTTTACAAAATAATTTGCAGATGTTTATATTATATTGCTGAAATGATCAACAAAATAAAATGGTTACATAAAATGTATGTGATAATTAAAATTATGTTTTTATAAATGAAATTTATGTCCTCGATAATTTTTTAAAGGGAAAATCACAATGAAGAACCTTTGAAGGCTCTTAATTATGAAAAAGGACCAAAATATTCTAAAATTACTTTGAAATTCCTGACGTGATATCTGACAAAAAGAGTGAGTGAAAAAAGATGAAAATGACCCTTCTAAATGCACAAGAGTCTTTGCTCACTCTTCTCCATCGATGAATTCCAACAACAATCTTGAATCAAACTTTACTTTCTCAGCCTCTTCAACCCAAAAAGAACCTCTGAATCCCCCAGCTTCCAAAGAAGAAACTAACTTAATAGGAATATCTCTAAACTAGATGATGATATGGCTGACATAAGTGCAAAATCGAATCAACAATCTGAGAAACCAAGCAACATACAAAATCAGAAGCCAAGCAACAATCTCCAAGAGTAGCCAATGGACATTCAATTAAATAGCATTCCAAGCATTCATGCTTAACAAAATAACACAGCTGCTGCGATTTAAGGGGCTAAAGTTCCTATCTCCGACAAAAGACTCCCTAATTGGTTATAATGGATGCTATGGAATTTGCCCACGGAGAGAAGGCAAGCACAGAAATGAAAACCTTACTGAAGAATTAGAGCAACAGTGGACACCAACTGAGAGAACAAAGAAATTAATGCATCAATACCCATCTCTACAAATCTCTAATGAAGAATGGAAGAAAATTTGCTTGCCCTGAATGGATGCCATTGTTATCAATACACTGGGTCTACAACTCAATCCAAAATCGCACAAACCTAGGTTAGCTAAATTGTGACAACTTAGAGACTTTAAATTGATTGATCTTGTTAACGACTATTACATTATTAGACCTAATGACCAATCTACATATGATAAAATTTTGAATGGTGGTCCATGGACTATCTTCGACCATTGCATATTTGTTAGACAAAATTGCTCTGTAGGTCAAACTTACCAACATTCCTATACGATGCTGTGATAAAGAAATTTTTTGGAGATTGGGAAATTGTATAGGAAAAACATTGAAAGTGGATTCCAACTCCCTATCTGAATCAGACTCCACAAATAAGAATGGCAAAACCGAATGTGGCAAATTCGTGAGGATCAGTGTAGATGTAGATCTACAAATGAAACTTGTACCCAGAAAGTTATTAGAGATGAGCTATTTAACATGGAATATGAGAGCTTAAATCTTTTTTTTTTTTTTTTGCTGTGGGTGCTATGGTCATAATAAACACAACTGCCCCCATAATCCAAAAAGCATACCACTAGACATAGCACTAGAGATGGCTAAAGGGAAGGGCAAAAATCAGACGAATAAGAATCCTACTAAGGAATTAGGGCCTTCAAAAGAACGTGAAAAAATGCAAAGAAGAGAAAATATTCAAACATAGCACTCACCGGAATCCATTCAGAGTTTGTTGAAAGAAGAGTTCAACGATTTCATGAAATTCACATGAGAAACCAGACATACTAAACTCGAGAAACACAATGGCTAATCCACCAACACGCTTTGGACCTTATCCTACATCTGGTACATGATTCAACATTCTTGCAGATCTGGAGGAAGCCGAATTCAGCAACAAGTCTTCTTTGAGATGCACATTGGTCCACCTAAGTCATTGCCTACTAAACTTGTCAGGAAAGTATGGAGGAAGAAAGAAGCAGCAAGCTTGGAAAGAGTGAGACCTAGAGAGGAGGAGGTGGTAGCCAAAAGCTCTAAAGGAAAGAGCAAATGGAACGATGAAGAAAAGGAGAGAAAGGCTACTTGAACTGGGCTGGATTTTTCATGGGAAGGCCCAAATGACTTTGCCTTGGATAAAAACGCACCTACAAGCAATCAGCCCAATCTTGCTAGCTACAGGCCCACAAAAAGAACTCATAAAGTAGTCAAAGGTTCAGAAAGAAGTCTGATCAATTCAGCAAGGCCCACTAGTGAAAATTCATTCAAGTCGGATCCTGCCAATAAAGCTACTGAAGGAAATAAAAATAGTGACTTATATGCACCTGATTTAAATGTCTGGGAGCTATTAAAACACATACTGAACGCTTAGGACAAAATCCTCAAACCTCTCCTCAAGATTGCTTGTAGGTTTGAGGATTTTGTCCTAGAGTCGGATCCTGCCAATAAAGCTACAGGACCTCCTCAAGTTCTCATTTACTTTAGTGATACCACAAATGATCTAGTACATAAATCAGTAATCTCTGTATCATTATGATTTTCCTTTTTTTTTAATATAGGCAAGTAAAATTAATATTCAAGCTCTTCAATAATTTTCTAAATTTCTCATTAACCCCTTAAACTCTAACTGAACCCTCCAACAACTTTTATCAAGTAGTCAACAATATTTAGCAACATTCAACTGTAATAATTAAGTCAACTCTTATTTCAAACTTAACAAAAATCTTAATTATCATGTAGTTTAACAATTTCACTTTAGGTGCTACAAGATTCCCATGTGTAGTTCAAATTTACAAATTGTATGTAAAGACATATATTCCATCAAGTAACATTTATAGTTCCTCTAAGCCCATTATGAAAATTAAATAATCACATTTCTACCAACTCTTATGTTCAAATACCTTAAAACATAATATAAACCAAATCATATGCAACTTCATGCTTCACAATATACCAATAATCAATTTGCAAGTAGTAATTAAGAGAGCACTGTCTTCATTTTAGTTCTAATTATGCTTGAGTCAATTAAACCATTTGACAAATTTTAATCCATCCTTATACTTCTTTGTAACCCATCTTCAATTAAAAATCATAATAGACCATATCAACTATTCTTATCCTTCATTTAGACTTAATAAAGTACTATACAAGCATCAAATTAATTCTTTCCCCTCCTTTGCTATTTTAAAATCTCAAGCAATAGCTCAAGTCACTGTACATGTGATCCTTCAAAGCTATATTATGCCAATTTAACAACATTCTTTCAAGCATTTTCACAAATATCTTGAGTTTCCACCATGAGCTAAATCATGAAATCAACATTCAAATCTTCGAACAACTTCAAGTATTTAATTCTACAACGCAGATTCAGCTCAATATCAAAATAAAGTAACACCCAACATAAGCCAAACAGCACCTCAATATCCACAAAAATTTTTGACAACCAGAATTAGAAAATGAAGAACAACATCGGAAGCTAGAGGAAGAGGAGAGACTGAGCCCACCACATAAACCCCTGTGATACTTACAGCTGAGAAAGGGTGAAGAGATGAAGACTGAGGGCGCACAACAAAGCACCTCCCTCGACCACATATCCGAAAAGAGACAGGGGATGATGACGGAGGAAGAAATCTCACGTTTTCAACACACTGTCGGTAAAAGCGCAGCTGTAGCGTTGGAGATTGAAGAGGACGCTGGCGGAAGGAGGAAGAATGAAGGAAGAATGATGACTAGAGGCACAATAGTGTGAGCTCGCTAGAAAGATCGAAGAGAAATAGAGAGAGAGAGTTCATGTCGGTGAAGAGAAAGAAATGAAAATGATGCTCGGTTCTTTACGCGTTAAGAAGAACAAAATCTGAACCAAAAATAATTTGGGAAAACTTAAAAGAAAGGCACGAGAAAAATTATAACAAAGGACACAAAATTTTTCTATAATTTAAAACAAAACAAAATCAAACTTTTACTCAATAGAATTTGAGCTCTAAACCTTCAAAAAAGTTACTATATAAGTTTCACTTAAACAACCACTCTCCACTTATTATAAAACTAATTTAAATAAACTATCAATGAGAAGAAAATTTAATTTAATTTAATTTAATATTTAGGATCATTACACCCAATCTCCTATAAGATTGATCTGTCCGATGTGCGTCATAAGAGAGGTGCCTTTGCATGTGCCTTTAAGAAACGTAGTGAGAGATTTGCTGAAAACAGAGAGAAGGTGCAAAGATGGAGAGAGGCCTTGGAAGAAGTTGCAAATATATCTGGCTATAACTCTGCAGATAAGTAAGTTTTGTATACTTCGTATGGATATTTTCAGTACATGAGTTGTGATGGGTCTTTTAACAACTGAGCATTAATATCATCGTTGGAAGATTTTTTTTTTTTTTGATAAAATTGATAAATTTCATACCTTTTGGCAATTCCGTATGTCCAGTGACTCAAAGAAAAGATATTCTCAAATTTTCTGCTCCATACATTTGATTGAAATCACATTTTGAACGTCAATTCAATCTTAAATAGTTTCAAAGCGAATACACCAATGAGTACGGAGGATGAATAATGAATTTTGCTATATATGTTTTTTCCGCGCGAATTTAAATCTTCTAAAACTAACATCCGTAAATTTCCATGAAGTTTGTCTTTTTAAGAACGAAAGATAAGATAATATATTTTGAAAAATAACAAATGAAAAAAATTAAAAATGGAAAACTTTACAGAAGTTCATAGATCTCAAATTTAGAAAATTTAAATCCTATGTGCCCGCATTATTTTTATTCTTTGAAGAAAGACTGTATGTATAATATGTTTTTCCTGATTTGTAGTTCAAATATTGTTATTGGCATCTTTTGCAAGTTGTTTTTACCGTTTAATGTCATCAAAGTAAAATATCTTCTATACTTTAAATTTAAAGCTTAAATTTCAAAATTAGATATTAAAACTTTTAATTAATTAGCTAAGTGATTTTCTCATTTAGAAATTGCATTACTTTAGCCGGGGAGGAATATATATGGTCGGCCCATCAATGGGTGCCAAAAAAATTATAAATCCAACAAAACGGACCTTAATCTCTTCTTACAGTTACATTGTTAACCTTTTCATTTCTCTAAACAAAACAAGAGAAAAATAACAAAAAGGATAAATTGGCCCATTGGCTGAAAAAATTCTCGTACTCAAAAAATAAGGACCAAATTTTTAAAAATTTGAAAGTATGGCCAGTTGACATTGATACGCAAAGGTTTATCATTGGTGTTCAAGGGATTGATCATTGAAAATTTGCAAATTTGTAAGAGGTTTATTATTGATATACAATGATATATCATTGACAAATACAAGAAGCCATTCATAATGCAAAATATAATAAATGTTGAGCTATTTACTGAACTTAGCCCTATAATATTGGTTATATCTGCAAAAGCTCAAAATAAAAATGAAAGAAAAATATTTAAAAAGCATATTTTCAAATTGAGTTCTTTTGATAGTAGGAGTGTGGCTTTATGTATGCAGAGTACACATGCATACACCCAGACACGCCCACAGTTATATACACACACATGTACACACGTACACCAAGTAGTCATATGCCTTACTATACAATTGAAGTTTTGGATCATGGGATAAAAGTATGCTATAAAAACCAATGCTGCCATGGATATTTCATCACTTTGTGTGTGTGTGTGTTGTTACTTCCTTTCACTTGATTGTTCTTCTTTATGTCTTCTTGATAAGCTGCCTTTTCTAGAACTCTACCATCAACTAATTTTTACTGCCTTCATAATTAAGCCAAACATTATAGCAGTGGCAGCTTTAGTTCATAGATTTTTTTTGGATATTTTTAACTTAATGCCATTTTTGTTTCGATTACCAAGTGAAAAAATCATGAAAACTACATCTATGAATTGAAGGTTCGAATGATCAACTTTTCAATCAGTTATTAGAATAATTAGGTCTTCAACTCATTCATTTGAAAAAATGGAAACTCTTCTTATTGGATGACCATGATACTTCTCAAGACTTGACATTCTCGATCAATGGAGGAACAATATGACCATTTTTGTTAGATAAGATACCAAAGTGGATGATTGACTCATTTGAATTTGGCTTAATAATACATAGCTGGTTGTAAGTAATACTGCCTCCGATCCTAAATGTAGAAATTAATTGAGGGGTTCGCTTTCATCCTAAATGTAAAACCTCAATTCACTTTGTCTTCCAAATTTATAATTTTTCTCCAAACCATCACAACTGACTCCACATATTAATTGAGGGTTTCCACTAATGGGATAGTTTCCAATTCCAATGATTAAAAGGGGGTATTTTAGGAAAATCAATACATCTTTTATACAAGTAATTAACTAAACTAATTTTCTTAATCTTTATAAATTAATTAAATAGCTCCAACATTTTGGACCAAATGGAGAACTAAATAATTGTTAATGATTCCTTTCTCCGTGTAGCCATGAAGCAAAACTCATTGAAGAGATCATTGTAGAAGTATGGGTAAAGCTACAGCTTAAGTTACCATGTTGTTTCAACAATGACCTCATCCATCGCTACTGTTGCTTCATCTGCTACCATCCTTCTCGTTCGCATATGCCAGCCATAGTGGAGTTAGGTTGCTGATTCTCCTTTCTTGTCATTGTGCTGTTCTGTCTCAGCAAGAGGAATTTTATGGGATCATTTGAGATATAAGTGAGAAGTAAACTCTCAGATAAGTGAATAGTGTCCTAAATAATTGTTTGCAAAGTGTTTATAGAATTTCTTTATTTAAATTTTAAATTTTGATATTATTCTTTTATAAGTTGTATAAACATTCTTGTAGATTCTATTTTTATGATTTATGTTATGAATAAGAATTGATTGAAGTTGATATAGAATATATGGTCCAAATTTTTAAAAGTAAATTACTTAACTCTATGTTGATATAAAAACTTTTAATATAATAGTTCGTGCAAGGAAGAAATAAAAATGAGTTTATAAATGGAAAATAGTAGTTAAACTGTATACTTTGAAAATGAAATTATTGAGTTTTTTTTTTCTCAACTTCTTGCACACATGATAACTTTTATAAGAAGGACTAAGTTTAAAATGTTGAATGCTAATGACAGTTCTATTAACTCTTGTCGTGCCATGATACACCTACCTAGCAGGATGTTTGTAGGAGGTGTTAGCCCCATGTGCAAGCCAATGCATGTGGAATGGAGGGATGGATATTCATAAGCATTTTACTCATGCTTATTTCATGGGCTACATGCCTGTGCTCATTTCTTGGCTTCTAGCCGTACTTAATTATTTTGTGGCTTCTAACCATGCTTGTTGGTGATTTACCCTTGTGGATTATGTATTCAAACTTGCTAATTGTTTTGATTAAGTCCCACTAAATGTGAAATTTTGAGAATTATTATTTTTAAATTTATTCTACTAAATAAATTATTGTTTAATAGTATATGATTTTATATGGTAAATTTCCTCCTAGATTGGATTTTAAAAAATATGTTTTATATTAGTTATTTATAAATTTTTCCTTGATTATATCATCATTCAAATTCTTTTTCGTATATTTTTATTTTATTATATGATTCTTGACAACCTATTAAAATTCCAAAATTATTGGTTTATTCCATGGTTATGTTGTTAAGTAACTTTGTCATTTATTGGGAGTTTATATGGTTTAATAATCTATTGATTTGTTTTAAACTAAATTATATTAATTACTACTTTTAGTGTCTTATCTATAATTTTGATTGGGATGCTACTCACTGAAAATTTCTTTGATCTCAAATAATATAATTGACCCAACACCTTTTGCTGATCATTGATGGGCTTTATTATTTTTTGGACGATGGAAGCACACTTCAATCATTTATTTTAATGTAAATATTCATTATATTATACAATGATAGTTAGTGCTTCACGTATACTATAGTGAGGTCCTAGTTTTAATTTGTGGGTATGTAATTTGCTGATATGGAGCTAGTTTCCTTTACTGGGTTGAATAACAGGCTTTATTATTGTAGAAATTTTGAAGGGTCTAAATTATAAGGGATACTCTGTTGAAATTTTTAAAAAATATTTAAAACCTTATGAATGTTATTAATTTATATAATTTATATATATCAATATTTTAACTCGATTTTTGACTAATTCAGGCTTATGGAATATGAGTCAATCTCATATTCTATGCCAGTTATGCCATTAATGTCGAGGCTTGACATCAATGGCAATTATTTTTTTAAGAAAAACAAAGCCTTGCTTGTTGCTCTTTCTCCACTATCACATGCACATTGATGGTGTTTTTTAATGTCTAAACCTAGGGTATTTTTATATTTTCCACATTCAAATTATTTTTACCAAAGTTTTAGAGGACTAAATTGAGGTTTTAAATTATTTAGGGACTCACCAATAATTAAGTCTCTTCCATAGTTCTCAACTAGAATTCTCCCTAAAAAAACTGTTATATATGAACCATGCATGACATGGATGCATATCTTTTTTATTGATTGTTATAAAATTTTTGAAATATTTAAAATACATTCTAACTTTGGCATAAATTGTTAATTAATTATAAAAACTATGGGATAAATCAACCTTTCAAGATGAGATTATAAACAAAAATTCAATAAATATGTTTTTAATACAAAAGATTTTTTAGATAATGTTTTTAAAATAGGGTTAAAGATTAATTTTGCCATCGAAGTATTAGCTGAGGGATACCTAGTATCCTAAACTCAATTTTTAATCATTTTTTGCCTAAACGTTTAAAAACATAACAAGTTTGCCCTTGCTATTAACTTTGACCTTTAAGTTATTTTGTTTGACCAAAAATGTTGACATGGCACTCCATGTGGCATCCACATTGGAAACAAGGGAATGCAAAAGGAGCAAACAACAACCTCAAGCAACACAGTAGGACCACTGTCCATTGCTCCTTGCCTGTGGCAATAGAATCGGCAAAAAAACACCGTTAAAATCATTATCAAAAGCATAGTAGTATAAGCCTTTATTGTCATTGCAAGCAAGGTCAAGCAACAAGAATCAAAGGCCATGATAAGTCTAATGGCTCAAATCAAGAATCACTACTAAAAAAATAAAATCAATGACGGATTAGTTAGAAAAATCCATCATTAATGACTGATCATCCTCACTAATTTTCATCACAAATATAGCATTACTAATTTAGTCACAAAAGTGAATTTGTAATTAATTAATAAACTTTTGTCACTAATTTATTTTATAATTAAAATAATTTTGCTAGTCCAATCATTGCCATGTCGCCTCCTATGCCACCTCTCAAGTACACATCATCCACTATCTGCCACATTATTGCCACTTAGACTTCCATGCCATATTACTACCATGTCAACAATCTAATTTAATTTGGTCTCTACCTATGACATTGTCTTGTCTCAAACATAAAACCTATCTCTTTTCTCATGCACCCATTGCTAGTTAAGCTGTAATGACTTTTCAATCTTAATATACAAAATTTAATATTAAGTGAACACATATATTTAACTTAATGTATTTTTGATATACTTAACATATTATTTTTTTAAATATGTTGATAATATATGTTAATACATTAACACATATAAATATATAAATCAATATATTAATTAATAAATATATTGTTTAATTTCAAATAATATATTTTATGAAAATAAATATTTATGTACATCATTTTATATTATATATTTTATTAATAATAAGAGAAAAAGAATTATTTGAGCAATTATTTAATTTGGTAATTTTGAAGATTTTTTTTCATGTGAATCTCTCTAGATATATTATAATTTTATATTTTTATAAAATATTTAATCACATTTTACTAATTTTAAAAAGTTGACTAAAATAAAATGACGTCCTATGGTCGTGATTAATCCATGACTAATTTAAGTAATTAGTGACAGGTTTCAGTTTGTCACAAAATGTCTGTCACTAATCTCTATAATTAGTGAGGTTTTGGGGGTCCGTCATTAAATGTCCATCATTAATTTTAATTTTCCTAATAGTGAATGGATGTGAACAACAAAATATTCGTATGGTATGCCTTCATAGGATCTTTTGCCTTGATTGCCTTATTCAACATGCCGCACAAACCATCAATAACGGCATGTGGATGCTACATGGAGTGCCATGTGGATGTTTTTGTTCAAATAAAATGACAATGATTGGGAGAGGATTCTTTCCTCTTCCTTTACATCCTCTTTCATTCTTTTCCCTTTCTGATTAGTAGATTAAAATTTAGATGGTTTTGATTTGATCTCATATAAAATTAATATTAAAATGTTAAATTATAAAAAATATAAATAATAAATTTCAAAATGCTAAAATTCAATATAAACAATTAAAAAATACAGTAAAAACAAAATAAAATGAAACACTATATAAGAGATCAAATTTAGACCATCCAATAATCTTGATCTAAGTGCTGGAAATTGGGAATAAGGGGTAAGAGGATGAAAAGGAAAAGGAGAGAATCCACAAATCTTAAGGATCAAAGTTAACAACAGAAGAAAAGTTGGTCATCCGATTTTAAACATTTGAGAGGGAGTCACCAAAAATCAAGTTCAGAAAATTAGGTGTCCCTCAAGCCTTGGCTAATACTTCCAGGACAAAAGTAACATTTAATTCTATTATTTATGCCAGCCAATGTGGATAGCACGTGGACATATATGGTCAAATAAAATGATTTAACGATCAAAGTTAATGGTAGAGATACAAGTAATCCGTTTTGAAACACTTTATGAGACAAATGACCAAAAATCAAGTTTATGACATCAAATGTCTCTCGATTAATACTTCCAGGAGAAAAATGACTTTTAACTCTTTAAAATATAATACATATATTAGCATCTTAATAAAGTATTTATCGTGTGCATTTCTTTTTTTCGTTTTAGGTTGTGAATGGATGTGTGTAATTTTTCAAGATTTGTATTTGGAAATTTAACCAAATAAAAGTTTAATAACATAAAAAAAATTCTTTAGAAATTTAGAAATTAAATGATGAAGAAAGCTAGACTCACACCAAATGAAAAGTTAATTTGATACTAGATTGAAAACTTAAAATTTTACCTGTAATAAATTGTAAATATTTCGAAACATTAAGCATGTTGTCTACTTTCACAAACTTTCTAATACAAATCAATTGCAAATAATGAGGAAAAAAATATAAATTAAAATAAATTTAACTATTTTGAAAGAAATAAATTTTAAGACAATTATTGCTAAATCATTTTTCCAGATATATTACTTCCTTACTTTTTTAAATTTTCTTCTTTTAAGTTTTATGTTGCAAGAAAGCAACAAAAGGAAATATTCATCATCAAATAATTATAGTTGTGTAATATTTAATAACATTTATATCTTTATCATACCCACTATATAGTGGTTTGTTTGAAGCAATAATTATAAAATGAAGAGAATTGTTGGTGTAGAATTCCATATTTCTTATCAAAGTACAAAATACTTTTCGTATTAAATTTTGAATATATATGTAACCAATTAATTTAAAACAATCTTAAAATTTTGTTTAATTGAAAGTACATTATTAATAAAATATTTTTAATCAATCACCTAATCTGCGAACCAAATTAAAAGGGATTATCAAATCTGACTACTGAAACACCAAAATTGGAAGGAAAACACCTCAAAATGCAGAATCACAAGAAGAATATAATTAACATATTTAAATAAATTTAAAGGCCATATTAATCTTGTTCAATATAATTTTGCAAAAAAAATTGATAATTAATCTACTTATATTATTACAATTTTAATCCAAATTTTATTATTATTTTTAATTATTAAATTATTAAAAAGTAATAATTTTGAAATTAAATTTATATAGATAAGGAAGCTGGAATTGCTGATATCAACGCTAGTGCTGATAATGGCGGGATGTTCTTCGGAGAAATGAGCTACGTGAAGCCACCAGCTTCTGGGGTTGTCAAAGGCATGTTTGTCCCCAAACTCACTGGTCAGGGAGCCACCGGCGACGCCATTGCCCTCTTCGGTGCTCTCATCATGCCGTACGTCTATACTTTCTTTAGTTCTAATCATAAGGCATTTTTAACTGTTTCATACATATTAAGAAAAGTTAATTTTTTTTTTCTTGATATCATAAAAAAGTAAGATATACTTTCATTATTCAAATAATAATAATAATTACATTAAATACCTTCACATTAATCAAAAAGGGATAAAATTAAAAAAAGTAGTTTAGTTATTACAAGGTATCCTATATTTCAGACCAAAAATTACTTTTAAAAGGTGTTTTATAAAATAGGATCAAAGCGAATATATCTTATTTTTTTGTATAATATCTTACACATCATTTTAATTGATTTCCTTTTTTAGAACAGGTTTTGTTTTAAAACATAATAATATTGTTTGAAAATGCACTTTCTATTTTTTTTGGTCGAATAAAATATACTTTTTTGTTTGAAAATGTATTTTCTATTATCTTCTCTGAAAAACAAAGAAGCTAAAAGTTATTTTAAAAGCTAAAAACTTGGAATATATTTTATATGTTTTTTTTTGTTATGGAAAATTAAAGAAAAGGCTGAAAATATTTTTGTTTATATTAATGATAATTATGGTAATTAAAAAATTATTCTTTCATTCTAATATATTTCATGAATTTAAATATAATTTTAAAATACTGATTCAAATATATATATATATATATATATAAATTTTTTAGGTTTGTTTGGCTTTGTTTTATGTTTTCATGTTCTTTGATCAATTTTGTACGATACTTTTTCAGAACAAGTTCTGTGAACAAGAAATGCCAAAAAAAAAAAACTATTTGAAGCTGGTAAAATAAATTATGATAAAAGAATAATTTATTTTATTAATATAATTGTCATTAATGAAGACATGATATTTTCTGTCTTTTTTTATTGCATAACAAAAATTAAAAAATATTTAAAAGATGTTCTGATTTCTTGGTTCTTTACAACACTTCTAATTTTTTTGCAGAACAGAAAGCACATTTTCAAACATTTTTTTATATTTTTTTTTTTCAAGACAAAAAACTTGTTCCAAAAAAAATACTTTACAGAATTACTTTAGAAAACATTAAAAAAAAAGAAAATAGAATTCAACAACCCAATCACTTTCTCTGCTAATTTTTATTTTTTGCTTCTTGATAACATGTATCACAGGCACAACCTTTTTCTCCACTCTGCTCTTGTGCTCTCCAGAAAAGTCCCCAACACCGTGCGCGGCATCAATGTACGTAAAAGACTTTCCAATAATTTCTGACTTCATATATAAATATATATTTATATATATTATTTTTATTTCATGCTGCTAATTTTTCAAAATAAGCAAGCTAAATTAATTAATCATCAGGTCACTAATAAATTAAATTTCATAAAATAATAATGCAGGACGCATGCAGATACTTCCTCATGGAGAGTGGGATCGCACTTTTTATAGCGTTTCTAATCAATGTGGCAGTAGTCTCTGTATCTGGCACTGTTTGTGCCTCTGCCAATCTTTCTGACGAAAACACAGATCATTGCAGTGATCTCACTCTCAACTCTGCTTCTTTCCTTCTCAAGGTTTCCCAATAACATTTCCATAATCTGAATAATCAAATCATTAGATCAAATTTGTTTAATTCTCATAAACGTTTCGTGTTCATCGTCTGTATTTGTAGAATGTTCTGGGACGGTCCAGCTCAACCATATATGCCATCGCATTACTAGCCTCAGGCCAAAGCTCTGCTATCACTGGCACTTATGCAGGGCAATACATCATGCAGGTAATTCCATACCATGTTTATCATTCTATCCTATCCCCAAGAGATAATGAAATTTTTTGTTTCTTGAATTTGTCTTAATTATCAATTTAATTCCTAAAAATTTATATAATTTTTATTAATTCCATCCTTTATGTTTTCTTAAATTATTATGTGAATCATTTAAGTTTAAAATGTAAATTAACTCTCAAAATAATCTAGTGTATAAAGTACTAATGATGGTTGGGTTTAGAAAAGGGATTAGTCCCTTACAGCACAGTGAACAAAGGTTTGAATCTCTCCTAAAAGAGGTGCTCATATTTAGTGTCCATAGTACCTTAAACATGATTACCTTCAATAAAAAAATACTTGTAGATAATACAAAAATAATCTACTATGTAAAATATATTGATAATTTGCATGTATATTTATATATATAAGAAAAATTAATAACTCTCAAACTAGTTTAATTTTTATATAATTTCTTACAATGTATTTTGCTCCCTTATTTTTTAAAATTTTAGAGTCTGTTTTTTTCCTACCTAAATAATTATGCTCATTTTTATTAATCTAAATGGTTGCTATCAATATTTTTATTATTCATGTCAGAAAATTTAACAATGTAACCTATTTTTAAATAATAAAGATCAAATCAATAATTAAAATAAAATTAAGGAATTAAATTGATAAAAAATTAAACTTCAAATGTTAAATTGATAACAGGGACAACTTCAAGGGATGAAAACTTACATTATCCCCATTATTATTATTATTATTATTATTATTATTATTATTACCCATTCCTATTATAATAAAGTATTGCTTTCTGAAATTAACTGCCTTGTTTGGTTCCACAGGGTTTCTTGGATCTGAAGATGAAAAAATGGATTAGGAACTTGGTGACTCGGACTATTGCCATCACACCAAGTCTTATTGTGTCTCTCATTGGTGGATCCTCAGGGGCAGGACGACTCATTGTCATTGCCTCGGTTTGTAATTTCAAACTTCATCATTACATTATATTACATTCCTTTTCACCATTTTTTTTTTTTTGCTGATTATGTTAATTTGTGAGGATGGTAAAATATATAATAGAGGTGATTTTGCAGATGATACTTTCATTTGAGCTTCCATTCGCTTTGATCCCACTTCTCAAGTTTAGCAGCAGCAGCACCAAGATGGGTCCCTCACAAGAATTCTATAATTGTGAGCTATATGTTCTTCTCTATATCTCTCTTTCATCTTTGTGATCCATTGTGTAGGACTCGGTTTTTCTACTCTAACTTCCCCTCCAGCCCCGGCAAATTTGGAAGGTCTAAATTTAAATTTTTATTTTATATTTAGTAAAATAAAAATTTACAAAATTAAAAATTTAATAAATTTGTGATCAAGCTAAATTTAGATTTAATGATTGTTTAAATTTAATATTAAAATATTTTATAATTTTTATAAATTAACTATACAATTTACTTTGAACACTTCAAACTTAAAATTTTTAACTTGTAGTTTCTTTAAAAATATTTTTTTTGGAAAGTTCATGTTAGGAGATTATCTTAATTTTCAATATTGTATGATTAAAATATTTTTTTAATTATAAAAATTAATATTAAATCTGCACTATTCAATCTACATTCAATTTATAAAAATTTAAACAATTAACACTAACCATCTATATTAAATCTAGACTGTAAAAATTGATGATCCAACAAAAATTTATAATTTTTATTTTAATAAATATAAATAAATAATAAAAATTAAAGACTTTAACTCTAAACCATCTAGATTTGAAGAGAAGGGGTAGTGGAGGAGGAAGTCAGTAGAGGAAAGCCAATTCCTATTGTGTATATCAAAATGTAAAAAGAAGTGACAAAATTATAATTAACTACGTGCAGATCATCATAATATCATGGATTCTTGGGGCAGGGATCATTGGGATCAATGTGTATTACCTAAGTACAGGATTTGTGGGTTGGCTGATTCATAACAGTCTACCAAAGGTGGCAAATGTGTTCATTGGGATCATAGTGTTCCCTTTGATGGCAATTTACATCGCAGCTGTAATATACCTAACCCTAAGAAAAGACACCGTGAAGACATACATTGAGACCAAGAACGACCCCACAGTACAAACCCACATGGAAAAAGGATTCATGAATCCTAATAATGGCCAATTGGAACTGAGTCACGCTCCTTACAGAGAGGATTTAACCGACGTCTCATTTCCTGAATAGATCAACATGGATCTGAGGTAGATCTGAGGTAGCTCGTTGCTTCTAATTCTGAACTTTTTCCTGCAAAAGTATCTCTAATTTTGACTTGGAATATTGTGATAAAGTTCCAAGATAAGTTTCATCATCTGTTTGGATCATTATTGCGGATGTTCAGAAGAAAGATAATTGTGTTTGTATACCACTAGTGATCTATAGCTATAAATTTTTGAATAAAACCTCTCGAACTCAAGTTTCAAATATATACTCTGTTGACCGAAGTCAACGGCATTGATTGCCGCAGGTGATGAAGAGCTCCATATTATGTGAAATGTTGTAAAGTTGTCTATATATTGGAATGAGAAGTAATTATTATTTAAATCATTACTTTAAAAACCAGACCAAATGAATGGTCGGACTAGTTGGATGACTAGAGTCGTTAATAGTTTGGTTTGAACCAAAAACGTTATTTTTCATGATTAAATTGGATTGAATTAGAGTTGAGCTGAAAATTAAAATGGTTTTTTAAAAAATCAGATGATTCTAAACATAATATAAAAAAATAGCTTAAATTCTTCTTAAAAAAAGGGAAAAAATTCAAAAATTAAACCCCTAACTTCATTTTTGTGCAAATGCAAATACTTTTAAGTCTATTTATATTTAATTTAACCAAGAACCACCTATGCTTATAAATTATAAAATTATAATTTATAATATTGTTGATTTATGGTCACATGCTATTTCTTTAATAACAAAACATATTGTATTTTATATATGCATTTTATATTATTTTTATTTAATTATTACATCACAACCGTCGCAGTCAATTAATTTAATTAAATTACAACTAAAACCCACTAACTTTTTTCAGTTCAGTTTTTTAAAACATTGATTTAAAATTCTCTTGGTTCGTTCTTCATGTGTCGTCCTGCTCTCATATTATCTTTAATCTATCTATTTTCATATATTATACACATAATATAAAATTTTATCAAGAACCTATCGTCTAATAAAATCTGGAATCTTAAAAGTTTTACCATCCATTGAGCTAAAGACAATAAAAGCCCAACCATTACCACAAGATGAGCCCAACATTCAATCTCAACCAATTATATATCAATTTAAATTCATTATTTTAAATACATTTCTTTAATCTCACCTAACCTTGTAAATTTTTTTATTAACTTCTTTTATAAAATTATTTTTACTAAACTACTTACATGGTAAATTCTAATTACCATGAAATATCATCTCAATATTTGTGAACTCGTTTGACTCGATAATTCCAGACATAATGTACTCGAAAATCAAAAGCACCGTGGCCTCTGCCCCAACATCCACCGCCTTAGCAGCAACTGATGAGTACCGGATAGAAACTGTCCAGCTGGTCAAGCAGAGGAGAAAGGAATTTCATGTGTTTCAAGGAATTCTTTGGCAACTTTAGCAATGGAAGCAAACACACAAGGAACAAAGCAGAGGAATTATTTTTTGTTGGTGTTTGTTTTCTGCAAGTATTGGCTTTGACGATGCCACTTTTAAGGAAAAGATAAAGAAAAATAATTAATACTTAACTGAACACCATCAACATTCTAGACAAGCATGGATGTGTGAAGCAGAGGAGGAACCTAAGAACGTGGCTCTGGAGTTCAATGGAAAGTTGAATTAGTTGGTGAATAAGCTAAAGCATTTTTTAGCAAAGACGGTTGACTTTTTTTTTTTTTAATTTCAAAATTCAAATCGAACTAAGTTGGAGCCGCAAAACCAACTTTTAATGATGTTTGTAATTCATTTTTTCCCTGTAGAATAACTTAGTGATGACTCAACATGAGTTATGGATGACAAGGATAAATTTATAAATGATGGAAAGATTAGGAGCTGAGTTTAAATGAGTCAAAATATAGGGACAGAGTTGCACAGAGTCATACTTGAGAGACTGAATTTTAAGTGAGTCAAAAGGAGTATTAGAAGATTAATTTTCCCTAATTTTTTTATCAAAGTGAGAGAGTGCTCTCTCTTTCTCATCTCTAGCTCCTGAGCCATGTACTGTAGTTTCAAGATTCAAATTTCACTAAGTTTTTAGATCTTTATGGATGTATAAGATAAAGTATTTGGCATACTGATCTCTAAATTAAATTTATGAATAACTTATGAAAACCTTAAACCAAGTAAGTTAAGGGCATTACCACAGGTGAAGAACGTCACATTCTGGGAAGCATAGTATATTTCTTGAAAGTAGTACAACCCAAAACATTGAAAGCATCAAGATAAAGTGTCTGTAGTGAACAATGTAACTATGTTCTTCTAATTAACCCCATTATAATGATTTATTAAAGGAGTTAATTGGAGTTAATTGGCCACCTATGAATTGATAAACCAACTTGGAACACCAGTATGAGGACTTATTTAAACAATTTGATGTGACTTATTAATATCTGCACTGATTCTATTGAAGCTGTGAACCTTCTCTCTCGAGATTGTAGCAATGAACACCCTTTTAGAAATGTCATTGCGGATGCTCAATCACTGATGCATAGAGAAGGGACTCTGGAAATTCATCATATGGATCATGAAGAAAATGTATTGCTGATTACCTAGCTAAGAATTCTCATAACTTTGAGGATATTTTGTGTATTTTTGATCATCCACCAAACTTGTTACAAGATTTGGTGCATGATGAGGGATCCTACCCTCCGGTTTTGTTAACTGCTTGTAGCCTTTTGGTGCTAATTGCTTTCAGTTTGTTATCAAAAAGAAAAAAAGAAACTATGGTATATTTCAAGGCCATTTATAGAGGGAACTAGTTCAAGCATATTATTGCAGTGAAAACAAGTTGTTCTAACAGAGACACATAGAATAAATACATTCATGCAGCATAAAACAGTTACTCTTTTGCTACTTGACTAGCTGCTATACAGTGTAGGAAATCTTAATGAAGCATTAATTCCTGGGTAGTCTACATGACACAACTTCGCTGTCTTTGTTTTCCCTTTTGGTGTTTTTATCATTTAGCCAACAAGGAAACAGTCTACCTGAATAAATGGGCAAGATCAGGATCATCCAAACTCACATCCAACCATCCATTCAACTGCATGTATTCAATATAATGATCTGGAGGCTTCACAGCACGAATACCTTTAGGAGTAAAGCCATGAATTCTCGCGACATCTCTAGCAAGCCATCTTATGTATGCCCGGTCCAAAGGAGGGACAACCTTTAATAATATCACATCTTCTTTTTCTTGCTTTGCTGGCTTGTTTTCCCATGCCGAAGTAACCTGATGAGCTCAATAGAAGGAAAACACAAGGGTCAGGGCAGAAAAAAAAGAAAGGTAAGTGATACTTCATGCAAAACTAAAATGGTCAACATTTGGTAATCATTATGAGTGGCAAACAAGCCTTATACATTGTATTCTAGCTGTAGCAACCAAAAATTAGGC
>NW_026556611.1:0-33780 GCF_029017545.1 Prosopis cineraria
CAAGTTAACCTACTGAGTCCATATCATCCCTTTGGCAGCAAGTTATGGAAGAAGAATTGCAAGTCCTTGAGAAAATGTATTTGGGATCTTGTTAATTTTTCTCCTAGTAAAACTCTTGTTAGGTATATATGGATCTATAAGAACAAGACTCATTCTAATGGCTATTTGAAGCAATGTAAGGCCTACTTGGTGGCCTAAGGTTTCACTTAAGAGTATGGTATTATTATGAGGAGACTTTTATACTTGTTGCCTGTATGACTTCTGTTCATAGCCTCTAGCCATTGTAGCTATCAAATACTAGATTCTTCATCAGATGGAGGTTAAAAATGCTTTTCTAAGTGGAGATCTAGAGGAAGAAGCATAATGCCATCATGTCATTATGAATCAACATGTTAACTCACTCAGGTTAAAATTGAAACCCATAATTAATTGGGATCCCACCTAAAATCTTTTGGAAAGCTATTCCAAAGTGGTTAAAAATCTTACACATATAGCAGAAGCATAAGAATTTCATAAACTAAGAACAAGAAGAAAACAGAAGCAAAATTTGACAGTTTTAGGTTGAATTTAAGCCATATACATGGCATATGGCTCATGCACCGTGGCATATGATACAGAGCCATCATATCTCATTCTATGACATATGCCATAGCATGAGCACCATATGTCACGGAAAAATGTATCAAATTTTTCTTTCAAATAGCACTTTTGATAAGAACTTCTAATGTATGTATTTTTCACATACAATGTCCGATTTGGGTGATTTAAGTGCCCACACGAAACTTACTTTGAAATCTAGCTAATAACACTAATTTCATTTAAATTCAACATTTCATTAAAAATCAGACACCTAAATGTAAAATGACTATTCTAAGTCATTTTCACTCACTCTAGCACCCCAATCCCATACCACATGTCATTAGCTATTTATAGAGCCTTGAACACATCTAATAGAACATTTAGTACTTGATTGTCTAATTATATAAACAACATCACACATGCACATAAGCTTGGTCACTAAACTGCCCCTTATCACACATTTGGGCAAATTCAAACATTTACACATATATATCCACACCTGGCCAAACTTCACAATCTTTTACACCAACCACATAAATACACATGCACTTGTAATATACTCTAGCCCTTATTTACACAATTTTCCACACACATACATACACATACACAAGGCTAGGTAACAAAAATACACACACAAGCACTTCAACATTTATGATGCATATATAGTCCTATGGTAAACTTACACATAATACATTATTTACATCAACAAGTTTATTACACAAACCCCAACGGGCTAATAAGAGGTTAATTAATCTTAGTCTTTCCCTTTGTTGGTCCCAACATTAGAACCTATAAAAAATGATATCTATGAGTGAGATAAAAATCTCAGTAATTAAGATAACTTATGTCTATTAATAAGATTAACTCTAAATAAGTAAAACTAAATCATTCATTTTATTTTTGTAATTAATAAACCCATATACATATACATACACTAATAACATTTTCCACAAAATCGATAACACATTCGCATTTATCTATCAAACTTTCAAGCTTCCTGATTGAACCCATAGACTTTATTGGACCATTACATATTAATTTGAGCATACTTTCAGTGGTAGAAACACCTAGCTAAAGGTATTTTATCCCAAATATGGACTATGGATTTTCCCTTTCACACACACAATAAGGCTGTTTGACTCCTAACTACACCCTTTTAGGCACTAAGGAGTTGCCAGACTACTCGAGTATCCTATAATAACAGTCTTAAATATAATACTACATTGAAGGTTCCATGATGCTAGCTCGACTATATGAATTTTGTCACATACATCTCGACACACTTAGGGTGAACTCTAACTTTTACACGTATATTTACAATTTTCACACATTTATACACACATTTAGTTTCCCTTTTAAACTATAAGTAAATACTTTAAATGGATATCAAACTTATTTAAATGTTAAAACATGCAAGTTGAAAAAACATAACAACTATAATATCATAGATTATAATATCACATTCACTTATAAAACAACTAAACAAATTAATAGGCACAATATATTATTCAATTACTTCAACCCTTCTACACTCTAGAAAGGTTACTATGGCACTAATGTCTTTTCTTAAATTCCTTTTATTTAATCAATGTACAAGTTCATGGTAATCTACAAAAATTAGCAATATAACTCAATTATCGAATTGATTAAAAGTATTAATTATCAATATCAAATATCTGAACACTTTCATTTACCCATCTTAAGTCCTTATCACCCTATTAAGTTCTCTTATCACTACTACTACCCTAATAAACTTGTTATCAAACTTTTACTCATTTTAACCTATTAAGTTAGGCTAAATTAGGCTTACAGCTTCAAAGCTAAGCCATTAACTTTCAGACCAGTTGAAAAACCTTAATTCAACTTTAAAGAGTCTTTTTATAACCAAACATTAAGAAAAAAATCCCTTAAAACTTCTTGATTTGATTTCTTTATAACTTAAACCAAGAGAAATTACTGTATAATTAGAGGGGTGATATGAAACTTACCCAACAAGCAACAAGTCAAAAATATTCCCCAGATAGGCATAAAGCCTTGCCCTGGTAAAACTTCCTCACTTCTCCTCTATCTTTAGTGCTCCTTCACCTCTTTTCCCTTCAACCCATGAGCTAATTCATGCACTTTTAAAATTAAATTTTTGTGCCATGCACAATAGCACATGAAGCATATGTCGCGGTATATGGCATAGTAAAGAAAACTCTCTTGTGCTTGCATACTTTACTCCAGAATGCTGTTCTTTCACCTAATCCTATATATTCAACAACCTAAAGAGTCATAACCTTAAATTTCCATCCAAAATCTCGATTACCTAATTAATCTACTAAATTACTAATTTACCCTTTAAATAGTAATTAGTTTCTCTTATTAAAATTTCAGGATGTTACAAGAAGTGTATATGAAACCTCCACCTAGACATCAACAAGCTCCATATTAATCATCTAGGTTTAGTAATACTATGAGTCAACTAGGTTTCATGTTTAGTCCTCATGGCTTGACTCTTTTTGTTTGCTCTACTACTCATGATATTATTCTATTGCTATTGTATATTGATGACATCATTATCATAGGCAATGATGATACGAGAGTCCAGGAGCTTAAGACATATTTAAGCCAATAATTTAAAATGAAGGATCTTGGTAGATTGAATTATTTTCTTAAGCTTGAGGTCTACCATAAGAGAGATGGTATATCTCTTTCTCAGGTTAAATATGCCACTAATTTGATATTCTGAAATTACCTTTCTGATGAGGAGGTTGAAAATACTCTTATTAAGTTAAATGTTCATTATACTTCTACTGATAACACCTTATTGGATAATCCTACCAATTATTGCTAGCTAGTTCAGGACCTTATTTATCTTACCATGACCCCTCCTTATTGCTTATGTAGTCCATATTGTCAGCAAATTTATTTCAAAGCCTTAAACTACTCATTATGTAACAATTCTTCAGATAATTTGGTACATTAGAGGCATTCTGTATTATGGGATTCACTTTTTTGCCAGCTCCTCTATTGCACTACATGTTATTCAGATGCCGATTGGGGTAATAATCATGATGATTGACATTCTGTGACTAGTTTTTGTATCTTCTTCAGGCATTCCCTTATCTCGTGGAGAAGTAAGAAGCAGATGTTAGCCTCCTTCTTATAACATCTTGATTTTTTAATTTTGAAATTTATAAGTGTTTAAAAGGGTAAATTGGTAAAATTAAGTGATTAATAAGTTAAAGCTATTTTTAGATTACTAATGTGGTATTGGATCATTGGACAGCCTTAAAAAAGGATAAAACTATAGTTTGAGAAAATTAGGAATCAAATGAGGCATAAATCTCATTATGGGCTCACTGTGCCATCCGATATAGTGGGCGTACCATGCACCACAGTAGATGTGCAAAAATCGGCATATATTAGATATGAGCAGACAGAAAAAAAAGGAAAAAAAGAAGAGGGATGAGAGAGAGGCTACAGAAAAAGCATTGAGGTTTGCTAAGGCTTCATTTTGGGAGTAATTTAGAGGCATTTAAAGCTTGCTACTTACTTGGGTAAGTTTCTCATCACTCCCTCCTCCCTTTTATGTGAATTTTCTTTGGATTTGAGCATTGTGGGGACTTGATTTTGATTTCTCTTGGGGTATAACTGAACCCCTGTTAAGGCCTTGGAGAGTTAAATCAAGCTTTTAAACTATGCTTTATAGACTTTATATTGATTAGGAATTTTTGGTTAGGTTTGGAAAAACCTTAAGTAAAATTTGAGAGTTTGGAAGTAATGTGGGAGGAGATTTATTTTTATATAAGTGTTTGGGTGCTAAATAAAATTAATGGAGTGTATTAGCAGTGTTGATGATGTTAAAGTAAGATTTTAGACATAGTAGGTACCTAACATTTAGTAACAAAAAGGGGTTTATTTAGGGTGATAATTGATTATTAGTGTTTAGTTGTGTAAATTAAATATTGATAAGTTGTTTTTATGTGAGTGGACCCTTGTGGAGCAAATATTTGAAATCCTTTTTGTGATAAAAGGATTTAGGTAATCAAATAATTCAATCTATTTGATTAATTGTTTAACTGTTTGTGACTAAATATGTAACTTTGCATATTTATGTGTTGAAAGTGTTACATATTGCAAAATTAGTACATTGTGCATGAAACATGATTTTAAAAAAACAAAATAATGAATCTATGAAAGTATCTATGTATAAGTAATTCAAGGTTTGAATACAAGCATGCGGTTTATATGAGATGTGTGAGCATGATTATGTTAAGAGTGGGAGTTCATGATAGGAAGGAGTAGTAGAAGTTTTATGGCATACATTTTTGTTGGTGCCTGTATAGATATGGTGTTGGAGAATCCTCTCCTTAATGCCTATATAGGGTACGGCATTGGAGATATATGCTCCTTAACATTAGTATGACTTGATGTTGGAGTAACGACACCTATATTGCGTGTGGTAAGGGAAAACCATGGTTGAAAGTGATACAAAATGCCTTTGGCCTAATAGTTCTACCACAAAATGTGTGCTCAGGCCAACTTGTGTGAGCATATAGTCAAGCAGGGCCTTTGGCTTCAATTGGGGTGATATGAAAGCTTTGGTGGTATAATGATCATACTAGAGCATGAAAATGACTTACGAACATGAAAATGCTTTTGTTTGGAAATATGTAATATATTTTATATTTATATATATATAAGCTTTATTTGTTTATAGTTGTGCATATTAATTGATAGTTGTAAATTATTCTGTTACTAAGATATTTACCTCACCTATAATTATATTTTACAAGGGAGGGCTCTGATGGGGCAAAGGAAAGGAAGATTTGGCTTGGATTAGAAGAGCCTAGGTTTGTATGGCTTTCCCCCTTTCTTTTGGTATTGTAACAAATATTTTATGAATCTAATGCCAACTTAGGATTATACATTGATTTTTTGTATTCACTTGCATAAGATTGTGTAATGGTGAGTATCTTGGCCTGGAACGATGTGTTGTAATGAGATTATTGTAAGAGGTCTAGATACAAATACAAGTAAATGTTATTGTGATGTTTGTGTGATGGATTAGCTAAGGGATATTTGTAAACTTGTGCCACCCTTTGTATTAATGTGAAATTGGGGTTTTTATGGCTAATATATGTATGGAATGTAGTTGTTATTGTACGGTTGGTCTATCAGGTTATGTTTGGTCTTATGATTTGGTTCAAATAGTTCTAAGGCTATTAGCACTAGGTTAGTGGATTTGGACACCCTTGTGTGTGTTTTGAAAGGAAAATGGACAAAAATTGCATCTAGGTATCTAACTTTTAAATGGTGAAGTGTATGGGTATGAAACTAGTGCTAATAGTTAAAGGGCTCAATGAGTAATGTGTGGATACTTAAATCACTCAAAACATATATCAAATGGCAAAATAGCACACTTTGAAAGTTGACTGAAGGAGCTATCATGACAGTAAGAGTGTGCCGTCGCAAGTGATACCTGTGCCACAATGAACAGTGCATTTCTAGAGAATTTCTAAAATGTCTCATTTGATGCTTTTAAAGTTTTGAAATTGATTTATATGTTTCTGCTACTTTGTTTAACTTGTTTTAAACTATAGTTTGAACTCAGACATTCTTTTAAAAAGGATTTCTTTGAATCCCAATCTTTTAAAATATTTTAATAACCCTTGAGTTATGATAGCATTATCTAAGCAATTTGATTAATCATGGTTATCATAATGGTGTTTTGTGTTTGTATGCTATGTTTTGCTAATGTCAAGGTTGACATTACACCGCTTTAATGCTGAATTGGAATACCGTGCACTAGCACACATGATAGCTAAGGTACTTTAGTTCCATTGGTTACTTAATGAGTTAGGAATATTTCAAAGCTCCTCGAAAGAAATCTATTGTGATAGTCAAGCTGTGACCAAGATTGCTCATAATGATATGTTTCATGAGCAAACCAAACATATTGAGATTGACTGTCACTTTACTTAGCAGCATGTTGTTCAATGCACCATTTGACTTGTTCCAATTTAAACCAAATCAAATTGGTAGACTTGTTTATGAAGTCCTTTCATCCAAGCTTCTTTCATTTTTAGTAGACAAACTCAAATTCTTTTTTGTTATGCCATCTTGAGTTTGATGGGAATGTTATCTAGAATATTCTCCAAATGTATTCTATCATTGTTGTGTATATATCTTAGTTATTATCATAAGATATTATTGTGTAATTATTAATTATTATTGTGTCATCTATTCTTTTTATATAATATACCCTTCAAATCAGTAATATACATAATCATTGTCTGATTTATCTTTCTCGCCTTTAATAGCTTTCAATCATATATCCTAAAGTCTGTATATTAAAATTTTGATCTAATTATTGTTGGTTGGAACTTGAAACATACTATTGGTGATCTAGTGCCTACTTTAAACTTTTTATTAAAAATAAATAATAATCTTTATGTTTCAATTTATAAAATAATTTTAGACATAATTACATATTCTAATATAGTTTATTAAATACATTTTATGACTTTATTTTTTCAAAACAAATATATATATTTATATATACACTTTCAAAAATGTTCTTCATTTAATACTCCATTTGTGAAAAAAAAAATTATTAAGAGAGAGAGAGAGAGTAGATAATAAAAAGGGAATATTGAAAAAAAATATATTAATAAAACTTTATGCTTGTCCAAGTATCTTATTTTTTGATATATTGAATCTGTATTAAAAGTGTCTTATAAATTGAGAGAAAGGCAATAACTAAATACATTTGAGATTTAATCTTTTTTCTAAAATGCTTTTTTATTGATTTTTAAACATGGTGACTATATATTTAATTAACGATACTAACTTGATTAAGCTAATTAATGAAGGTAAAAAGAAAATTTCAATAAATATAAGAAACAATAAGCAGGTGTACCTTAAGACAAAAAAAGGGGGGGAAATAATAATAAAATTTTTTTAAATTATATGAATGATAATTTGATCTTCAAAATGTTATAATTGCAATGAATTAGGGACCTTTGTGTCAACAAATTTAAAGTAAAAATATCATTTTGCCCTTATTGCAAATGGCAAGCCCAAATCATAACTTTTATTTAATAAATCACAAATTTTATATTGTAAATTGTAAAAGTTGAACAAGAAATATAATTTAAAAAAATTAATCTTTTAATCCTTTAACTTTAACTCACTTGTAACTCAGTCCCTCAACTATGACTAGCTGCGACTCAGTCTCTCAACTATAACTCACTGCAATTTAGTCCCTTAACTTTTGATTCACCTATAATTCAGTCTTTATTTTTTAATTTTTTAAAAAAGTTCTTCTCAAATAAGAGGGATAAAAAAATGCTCATATATTATTTTAAAATATCCTCTTCTTACTCATTAATGTGAGACATAAGCTAACATGAAAAAAAAAATTAACAAAAGCTAAGGGACTAATTTGTAAGTGATTAAAAGTTGAAAGACTGAGTCGTAAGCGAGTCATAGTTGAGAGACTGAGTTATAAGTGAATTAAAAGTTGGAGGACTAAAAGATTAATTTTTTCTTATAATTTATCAAATGTAATTTTATTATTAAAAACAAACTCTAAGCACTTTAAGGAAAAAAATTTTGTTTAAGGAACAAAAAATAAAATGTAATTCATAATTAAGAAAAAATTATAATTTTTAACAAATTATTATAAAATGAAAAAAAATTAAACTTCATTCAAATTTTATTTGAAATCAATCACAAACTTTATTCAAAAATTGAATAAAAAATGAAAAAGAAGAAATCACACTTATCAATAAGGTAAATAAAATGCTTTTTTAATTTAAAATTTATTGATAAAAAGGTCCCAAAAAATTTCAGCAAAATTATGATATTTTAAGAGACCAAATATTCATTAACATAATTTAAAGAGATTGTATTATTATTTTCTATAAAAAAAAAGTCGCATTTGGTTTTTGCGAAGAGTTGAGGAAAAGGTTAATAGTTGACAATAAATTGAAGCCTGTATTTGTAAAACTATACATACAATATAATATTTAAAAAGAGGAAGAAAAGAGATTATAAGTGTAAAACAAACCTTGATTATACCTCTTATATAATTATATTATCTAATGTCACTTTTTTTAATATATATTCCCTCCACTAAAAAAATAATTCATTTTTAATCAAATCTCACATTCAATAAAATAATTATTTACTTTTAAATTAATCATATCTTTTTATATTTACTTTTATTAAATACCCTACAATAAATATAATGTCATTATCAATGGAGGTACTTTTAAAAAAATAATGATTACACTTTGAAAGACTAAAAATGTCTTACATTTTTAAATATTTAACTTATCAAAAAATGTTTTATATTTTAAATGAAAAAAAATATATATATATATATATAAATAAATGTATGTGAGTGATCAAGAGTGGGTCATCGTTGTAGTAAGATCCAGATCGCGTAAATTCAATTTAAATTCTTGATCTTTCATCCTTTGGCTCCGGCTTTAATCTACACTTCACCCATGCATGGTTTTGCTTCTTGATATCACTTGGCAAGAGTTTCTATAACATTACTTACTTTATTTCAAATATGTCCTCAATTTCAAGGGAGATAAAAAATATTTATTTTTTTAAATTCATATTATTTATTATAGATAAAAATAAGAATCAAAATAATTTTTGGACAATTTCAATAATATAATTAATTATTATAATTGTTTGAATTAATTATAAAGTGACTTATAATAAAAACAGGAGAGCTCCTAAAAACTAACAAAAAGGATAATACATATATAAATTTTATTGTGATCAACGTATTAAAAGACTTTTGAGAAACATTTATGACGGCAAACAAACCTTCTAAATTCTTCTGAAATATTTTTTCCCTTCTAGCCCCCCCCCCCAAAACAAAGACCAGAAAAAACAATAATTAAGGACCATTTAAGATCATTAATTTTAATTAAGGATCATAAAATATTAAAATCTCAATTCAAAACATGATCCTTTATTGAAATAAAAAAACATAAATAAATTTACAAAATTTTCCTCTACTAAACATTAAAATGCACATAACACTTTTGAAATCATTATCGTGGTACGAGAATATTATTAACATTAATTGAAAAAATAAAGAACCATATTTGGGAATAAATGTTTTCCTAATATAAAAGAAATTATTTTTGAAATGTTCCAAGGTCATTTATGGATATACAAAAATGATTTGAAAATTTACTAATTTCATTCAAGAATATGAACCCAATAACTTATTAGATTTCATGCTTTTTTATATATGGTTACCACTTAAAAAATAAAAAAATGACACTGCTAAAATTACTATTGTGACATGGGAATATTATTAATGTTAGTTGAAAACAAGAAATCACACTTGAAAATATATTATTTTTCAATATGAAAGAAACTCACTTTTAAATATTTTAATATTACTTATGAATATATAAAGTATTTAAAAATTTATTAATTTCACTTAGTGATTTTTTCTTGAGAGGCATTTGAGAAAATTCACTTTTTTTTTTAAATTTCAAGTAAGGACCATAGTTTTTAATTGAAATTTGAATATTTTATGGTTTTCAATTGTAATTAATAACCTTAGAGGGTCCTTCATTGTCATTTTCCCCACACCAAAAAAACAAAAGCCTTGTATCAAGATTCGAACTTGAAAGTCTCAAATCTTTGGGGATGAGCCATAAATCTTCAACCTCTCGAAGTAGACAGGGAAAGAACAACGACAATGATTTTTTTAATTAAAAAATAAGTGCTTAATTTACAAAATAATAAAATGCCTACTAATCTCTTCTTGCTTAATTAATTCAGCTAGCCATGAGATAATCGATATGGTTCCATGGGCTGCATATTAAGTAAACTGTAGGCCAAACAATGGATTGCTTTGTATATATGCTCATTCACATGCAAATCTTTGACCAAAAAGAACTTTAACTAGGAAAACCATTTGATATAGTTTAACCACATAACAACGTCTTTATATCATCAGCAACATTCAAAGTTATGCTCTTAATTATGATAAAATAAAATCAATCTTTATTATTAATTATACTAATTTCTGTCAGTCACGTGTGTATACATGTAAACAATATTATTCTATTAAACTGAAACATATCTGGTTTATTTTATGTAAAAGACTCAAATTTTTATGTAAAATACTGCTCAAAGTCCAAGCCTCGATCGGAACCAAATATACCCTGGAGCGCCCTATTCCCTATTCCTCCCCCTATTTGTTCACACACACACACACACACACACAACACACACATATATAAGATAAAATAATAAATTAGCCATTGAACTATAAGTTCAATACTATCTGTGACCATAATTTTTTTAATCCAATGTTTCTTATCAGCTTTTAATTTGAAGATAGTGTGATTTGACCCTTATCATTAATAAAAATTAACTTGAACCATTAGTTGATTAGAAATAATAGAAAATCACCAATAAAATTTTCTTAGTCATTTTTTTTTTATTATTTTTGGGTCCATATCTCAAATTTTTTAGTCATTTTCTATAATTTTTGATATATTTTTGTATTTCAGTTAAATAACGGTTAAAATTAACTTTTATTCATGGTAGAAATGATATTACACCATTTTTAAATGTTGAAAGAAAATATTGCATAACAAATGACTTTAAAATTTTAAATGCTCATGGACTTATAGTTTATGAACTAATTTACTTTTCTACGCTACACACACTTTCTCTCTCTCTGGTCCTTTATATAATGAAAATTTTAAAAAAAAATTGGTCCTCAATTAATATAAAGCAAAAGTAGAGTTATTAGTGTTTTTTTTTTTCAATTGTACTCCTTGTTAATTTAATTTTTTATCATTTGAATTCCTATATAACAATTCATTATGGTTATTAATTGCATAGAAGGGCAAAATTGGCAAGTTGCATATTATCTCAATAATTTCAAGGTTATAGTAACTATCATGTTTTAATGAACATGAAATTGGTTAAGTTTGCTTCGTATTAAGAATGGGGAGGAACACACACATTCTTCATGACTTTTAAGTGGTGCTTGGATTGATAGATTTATATTTAAAATTTAAAATTTATATATTTAAAATCCATTTTTAGATAGCATAAAATATTTCTAAGAAAGAACAGAGACTTGCTAAGATTTAAAATAAAAACAAAAGATTAGGAATGATATGTTAACATGTATTTTTAAATTAGTGAAAGATGGGAATGATAGATTATAGAAGGGGTGAGAGAGTGACAAAGATACCAATAATAGTAGAAACACCACGAGAATAAGAGGATTGTAGTGTCTAAAATTTAAAATAACTAAATTACAAAGAAAATTTGAAATTATAACAAAAATAAATTTAATCCAAATTCGTAAATTTTCATGTATTTAAATTGGAGATTGATCCAAATCTAACTAGAGGGAGTGTCATTTCTAGTGCTCTCTAGCGGATAAGCTCTTATTCATTATCGAACAAAATCCTCCACGGCTTCCATTTTTTTTTTTTTTTTTGGGTGGGAACATGGCTTGCAATTTTCGGTAGGCCTAAATAAACGTTATTTTATGGCCTCGATCCTTAATATATAATTATACCAATAACTAAATCAGTTTAATAAATAGCTAGATGCCATACACATTAACAACAATATATATAAATAATTAATGACCTTTAGGTTTAGCCCTGTATATTTGACTCCCGTTAGTCACTAATTATATTATTTATTTGTCTCTCGAAACATCAAATAATGTCAGGTTATCGTTATATTCTGATTCCGTAATCATATATAATTATGGTTGGCCAAAAAAGAAAATCATATATAATTATGGAGAATCACGTCCACTTGCAAGGATACAAGGTATTTACCCATCTTCGAGCACACATACATTCGATCTTTTCAATTTGTTTCCTTAAATTCTAATTATTATTTTTGGCTTTCATATTCATTCTATTCTGGGACAATTATACCCTCCTTTCGTTTCTTTCTCATTGGGTTAATATGTATCTTTTTATTATTATAATATTCGGAATCAAATTCTGATCTCTAGAATATATATGGCTATAGTGCTTGTACTTGTGTGCTCCAAAAATTAAAACGTATGAAAACTTTATGTATTACACTCCTTCGGGTCTATAATACATGACGGAGTTGAAAGTTTTTTTGTCTTAAATATAAGATAAGGTTAAAATAATTAATATTTTTACTGCTAAAATACACGTTTAGTCCTTTAATTTAACTTTACATAAAGTTTTAACTTAGTCATTTAATTTTATAAAGTTTTTTTTCAATCCTTTGATGCTAACACTGTTAGTTTCATTCACAAAACAAAATTTTATATTTAATTTTTAAATATTGATAAAACATTTTCAAATATTGACATATTAATTTTATTTTTTAAATAACAATGATTGATATAACAAAAATCATTTGAAATTAACAGTACTAAGATTAAAGAATTAAAAATATGTTTTATAAAATTATAGGACTAAACTAAAATCTTATGTAAAATTAAAGGTCCAAAAGTACACTTTAGCGTTTTTTTTTTTTATAATTTTCAACTCTTGTTTATCTAGAGTCATTATTTAAATATCTAAATAATAATTTATTACAGTGGTTAATTATAAACAAGGATAAAATTAAAAATTTACAAATTTATTTATGATTTCAAAAATAAAACTAATATTTCACAATAAATGTGAAGTTAATTTTCTCTGATGTTAAACACGAGCAGTGTATTACTGTGAATAGATTGAAATAATTGATTAGATGAGGGTGGTAAAATAATCAACATGACTTCACCGAAATGAGATCGATGTTTCCCATGTAAGAGAATTTATCTTCACGTGATTGACGTTTCGACTTTTACTGTGAGAGGATAAGACTTAATTTGCTGATTAATTAATTAATTAATTAAATTTCGTTTTCGTGATTTATCAAAGTGACATTTGAATTCAAGAATCGAAAAGATAGTAAATGAAAGTAACACTTTAATAAAAAGAACTAAAAACAAATATATACATACATATATATATATATATATATAAGCCAAAAGAGTTTCAAAAACTTGCAAAGCCATCACATTGACCATCTAGATTCAATGGACTTGCAATTTTTCAAGGTGGTATATAGAACTTTCTCCTGGCCACGTGCAAACTACGTCCCAACGCCACACACGTGGTGGATTCTGTTTGGACAATTTCGTCTTTTAATTTAATTGCTTCAACCATATAAATATATACACTACTTACCAACTCAAAACCATGCATGCAAAGCAAAAGCAAAAACAAATCACAAGTCCTTATTACAGTCATGGATAAACCCGGCACAGGTAAGGTCGACGCCGAGGGAAGCAGTGGAAGTGGCGGTGGTGTCCGGTACCGGGGAGTGAGGAGGCGGCCATGGGGGAAGTTCGCGGCGGAGATCCGGGACTCTACTAATCAAGGACAGAGGCTGTGGTTGGGGACTTTCGACACGGCGGAGGAAGCAGCCAGGGCGTATGACAGAGCTGCTTATGCCATGAGAGGCTCATTTGCAATCCTCAACTTCCCAAATGAGTACCCTCTCACAGCTGGTCGTTCTAACACTGCAACAACGTCGGCGGCGGCGGCGGCTTCTTCTTCTCACTCGCCGGCTCCTCCTCCTCCTCCTCCTTCAAGGAGCGGCCATGAAGTTTTCGAGTTCGAGTACTTGGACGATAATCTGTTAGAGGAGCTTCTGGATTATGAGGAGAAAAAGAAGGGAAAGTGATGAATCTTTCTGAGAAATTAGTTATTGCTGTTATTGGGAGAATCTGCAGCCACACACACACATCAGTGAATCGTGATGATGATTAACAGATCAGATTTGTGATTTTAGATGAAATTGCAAGCAATTAGTGAGGCTTTGCGAAGGTAGGCAAGTGGTAGTAGTATTACTGGGTGTACTCCCTCTCCAAGCAGGTTATGATTTGTGTCTAATAGTCAACATTGTCCCTACATGATGTTTTCTCCACTTCATTCTCATTATTATATATCAACTTTTTTGTTCCCACACTAATTTACCTATAATTACATCACATGCTCCTAAATAAAAAAATAAAAAAATAAAGACAAAGTTAAATTTATTATATTAAGTATGCTTAAAGATAATATATTCCGTCAAAATAATTTAAACTATTTAGTTAGATATTTTTCAAACTTATATATTTATTATATATTTTCTAATATGTTTTAATATTCTTTCTATTAATTTTTTCTCATTTTTTTCATTTATCTTTTTTGTTTTTGTTATTTGCTTGGGCTTGTACTTTATTTTAATCTCAGAGGTTTCGAGTCTATTCAATTTCTTATTCTTCTCCTTCTTCTTTCTTTCTTTTCTTTTCACCTTCCATTCTTTTTCTTTTTTTTTTCTCTATTTTTTTGTCCTCAATCGAATAGCCCTAGTATCATTTTAAATTTATTATATTAAGTATACTCAAAGATATATAATCCACTAAAATAGTTTAAGCCATTATTGATTAGATACTTTTTAAACTTATATATATATAATGTATCCTCTATTCTTTAGATGTAGGACTTCTCTTGCATGTTCTAATAGGGAAAATAAAATTTATACTTTTAGCATCTTTTGGTATTAATTCCTTTACTTTTATTTTGTTGTTTCAAAGTCCATGAAACTTCATTTGTCTACAATATTATTAGTCCTTCATATTTTAAATATGACCATAAAGGCTTAATAGTGGCTAATATGTATATAAACGTTATTAATTTTTGTATTGACTTGTTAAATTGATGAGTTATATTAAAAATAAGTAGAAGACAAAAAAAAGTTAAATCAAAATTCTAAACATGCAGCAAATGAAGTTTTATAAGGAAGAAAACATATAGCTAGAGCAGGAAGGCAAAAAAATTAATAGTTATTTGGTTCATATAAAGTCCAACTCATCATAATTTTATCAACTTACCAACAAAATCAAACATAGTTATATATACATCAGTAAATTTAACTCCACCAATGATAATAATGACTAACATTATATATTTGCATAAGGGACTTGACACAATAAAATACAAAAGTACAGGGATTAATATCAAAACACATTAAAAGAATAGATACTAACAAATGTAGTTTTCCAAAAATAAAACAAAGGTCGACGTACATTAATAATACATGCATGATGGGGGGGGCATTTATGTACGTAAATTTAAACAAAGGACGGAAGTTAAGTTAAATGTACTTCAGCATGTTGGTCAACAATTCAAAAGTTAGTTGCTGGCTTATTTAATTTTAAGAGTCGTTAATCCGCGCGGGACATGCCTTGATTTGAAATTAAACCTTTATAGGGGTCCTTTACCGAAACTTCCCGCAAACATATTCGTATTTTAATTAACTAATTATGGATTTCAAGTTAACAACTTCTATTATTTTATTTTTCATTTCTTTTCCTTTTGAATTGTAAAATAAAAGAATTAAATGAATCAAAAAGACAAAGTGTTCTTGGCCATAGGTAAAGATATCTGAATAGGATTATTTAAATGCCTATTGTATAGGTCACTATTATCCCATCCCTTAATCCACTCTGCTCTCCAATTCTCTCCATTTAACAGGTCACATTCGAATTTTGGGCTTATTTGGGACAGTCCAAATATTCGAATTATCATTGTTGCTTCTTTTTTAAATTTAAATTTAATTTTATTTTAAAATTAATTATTTTTATTATTATATAAAGCATAAAATATACTTTTTAGAACACTTAAAAAATTAAGAAGACTCAACTTTTTTAAACAAAATTTTGTGGGTCTTAAAATTTAAAAATAAATATTAAAATATATTTTAAATATTATTTTAAGTTATTTTATAAATTAAAAATAATAAAAATATAAAAATATTAAGATTTTTATTTTTTTAAAAAATATCTATCATAATATACTCAAATATATGATTTCTTAGTATAAAATAAGCTAAAATTGAAAGAATGAATTAATATTTAATATAATTTTTAAAAATTTTGAAATTTTATTTTAATATTAGGACCAAACCCAAAACTGATTGATCCTAACCCATTTTTTTTGGGTCTACACATGAAATATATAAATTTTACAAGCCTGACTCTAATTTTTTTTTTTAATTTATTCAGGTTGGCTCGTTAAGTCCAACTTAAATTACTGACTTCAGCTTTTTTAAGCACTTTATTGAAGAGTCCCTTCAAGTTACCTTTGATTGGGCTTTCTTTACTTATAAAGTCTCTTGTACAGAGACGGATCTGGGAAAAGGAGGGGTTCTCCACCCACCCCACAAAAACACATCACACAACTTTTAGTAAAATTTTTATTTTTCTTCTAAAATAATTCAAACTAGATATCGGACACCACATTTTTTATTTTATTTTCATGTTGGCCCAACCATGAAACTCTAGATCCGTCCTTGCTCTGATTGGAGAACAAATATGATGAATAGACATGCGGGACCTATGGGTTTTCGATCCACTTCTGCAAGCATGGACATTTCTAAAACAGAGAACTCTTGGATTCTCGAGAGTGGAGGACTTCAATCTGCCTTCTGCCACCACACATACACGTGCCCCTTTGCATCGAGGTCCTTACGTGTCTAATTAATGACAATTCTTCAGAAGTGTCTCAAGCGAGTTCGCTCATTCTCATCAATGTTTAGAAATGAAGGAGTTTCACTGGTTGAATCAGAGGGTAATTATTCGAACAGCAATAAGCGGATCAAATTACAGCCGAAGGAGATGAACTATTTACTGATCAAGATCTCCAGGTTGTCACTGCATCAGATAATTTCTTCTAGTTCGTCAACAGCTGGTTCACCTGTTTCTTACCTCAGTCGCCACGTACAAGTAACTCAGAGTTTTACATTAGCAATGAGATCATCTTGTAAATTCAGCGTCACTATAACATCATGCATGAAGCATTCAGTTTTTCACTCCACTAACTATGCCCCACACAACCCCATGTAGGAGGTGGGAATAGAACAGTCTTTTGGGTACGCATATGGGAGTCTGAGAATCCGCTTCTTACATAATTTTCTTTTCTTTTGTTTTTTTTTTAATCAGCTTCTTACATAATTTTCGGACAATGCGAACGCATGTTCACATCAATCCACAGAAACATTTACCAGTTGATTTAAATAGATGGTTAGAGTCACGATTCACCTGGATCAGATGGTTCTATAATATTTTATGAAGCTACGAATTCTTGGATCTCAGCTGGGAGGCTAATGCCAGGGCTCATTTTGCTCCAGCTCAAACCTGTTTGGATCATTTTCATCAGCTTATGCCACATCTCAGAGCTCGCTTTCCACGAACCATGCAAGAGCCGTTGATCATTCACAATCTCTGGCATGAGAGTTACAACAGAGTCATGCCTATTTTGGGGCGCAAATATTATGACTTTATGAATGTATCAGGGCCGTGATGATGGACACCAAAACTTTGCTCCAATGGAGAATGGTTCCATTCCTCATGTTTTTCATTTTCAAATCTTGCTTTTGTTGAAGCTTCTATATCCTTTTTAGATCAAGTTTTGCAAGCGAGTCTGTAATCGTGACTATGCTCTGTTTTCTGACACTGAAACAGGATCTGATTCTGAAGAAGGTCTTCACGAGGTTTCCTACAAAAAACCTCGTACACTTCCATGAGTTGGCTAAGGGCTTTCATTCTCTACAGCTACATGAAGGTCCTTTCTCTAGAGCTGCATGGTCTAGGTAATGTGTGTATGTGTTGGTTTCTATGCTTCAGGTCATCATCTACACGTTCTGGCTGAAGAGTTTCCACATTTGCCGTGGCTTTTTCATATACGGCTTCGGTTTGTCATCAAATCCTACGGGAGATAGTACTTGGAGTTGACTGAGATTCAACTCAACAGTTTGCTCGCGGACATTAACATCGACGTCTGCAACTGGCTTTTGGAGCTAGTTCAAATTGCTGTTTGTTCAAGTCAAAGCTCTTCCACTTTGCTACCATTATTGGACGATGACTTGGGCTTTTACTTGTCTTTTGCGTTGTTTGTTCTAACTTTGGTTGCCTTTTGGTCTTTGTTTGGGTCTTGTTCCTTTCGAGTGTGCTGTTGGTTGTGTTGGTCTTTGTTTGGGTCTTGTTTCTTTCGACTCTTGTTTGAATCCGGCGTTGCTTGTTCTTATCCTTGTATTTGTGTTTTGTGCCTTTAGTTTTTATAACTAGTTGCGTTTTGTTTGTAATCGTTTTTATCTTTTATTTAAATAAAGTTTGTCTTTTAATTTAAAAAAACATCGAAAATGTTAGCAAAAATAAATCTTATGGTCCTTGAAGCTTTAATTTACTTAAAATTCAGCGTTTCAAATTATGACTTGATACAATTGACTCACAGATAATTTAATTTTCAAACTTTCCATCATTTATAATTTTATCCTTATCATTTAGGACTTATCTCTGAGTCAACATTAGTCGTCCTATGTGGCAAAAATTGCCAACAATCTTATAAAGTTACTTATATGGTCCCAGCTCAAGTCTAGGTGACGTATTTTTTTATTGCAAATTGTATAACTCTGTCTGTCATCTTCTCCAATCCCGTGTTTCTCTTCCTTTCTGCCGTGCCTTCTCCTTCCTTCCTCTCTCTCTCCTCCTCCTTCTCTTCTTCTTCCCACCCACCAATGCCTTCTCCTTCTTTCCATTTCATTCCACTCTTTGCTTCAAACAAGCTCTAACCTTGAATGTCATTGCATACTTTCTCAGCAGAAACAGAAGAAGAGGATTTGACGAAATCCTCACCCATAGCTGCTGCAATGTTGCTCCTCGGAACTTTTCAACCTCACTCCTCGTTTACTCTTCTTCATCGTTTGTTCTTTTAACAGAATTATTGACAATTTTTGCCATGTAGGATGACTGAATGATAAGTCATGGATGATTTGGTGAAATTATAAATAATGAAAAGTTTAGAAAGTGAGTTATATACGAGTTAAAAATTCAAAAAAAGTTTAAGAATCAAAATATTAATTTGCTCAAAATTTTACATGAAGGAAGCCAAAGCTAGAACAAGATAAAAGGGAAAAAGGAAGGAATTTTTTTTAAAATTTTTGTAACACTAAATATATTATCTATTTCATGGCCAAGTAAATATGCTTAGCTTATTTCAACAAATTTGTTTTTACAATTGCAACAATTAATTTCCAAACATGGAGTTAAAATTTTAGAAAAAATAGTGACAAAATATTGCATTTGTTTGAAAATCTATCACTAATTACTCATCCGGTCCTATTTATAAGATAGAAAGAGAGTATTTATTTTGATTATATTTATGAGGTACTTTAATGATTATTATGTTCATCTTTACCATTTTGGTCCTATTTAATATTGTGAAGTTTATTAAATGCTAAAGTATTTCATTTTAAAGTAGATATATTTAATAGATGTAAAATTAGAAACTTGTTGAATTTTAAGGCAAAATCAATGAAGTTTATGATTTACCTTGAATTTGATTAAAAAGCTGAAAACAATTTATAAATAGGACCAAAAAAATTATAACAGTTTAGTGACAGAAATTATTCTTTCACTTAATTCGAATATTTTGATAAAATAGTAACATATTTTCATATCTAACACTAATCCGTCACTTATTATTATATCTAGTGACAAGTAGTCTGTGATTATATATTTGTCATTAATTTTATTTTTCTAATAGTAATTGTTATTTTGCTTTAAAAAATCGTATGATGTTTTTTGATAATATTTAAAAAATAAAGGGAGCAATTAACTGGCTAGCTCCTACTCTTATGGCATGGGGAGTAATAATTGCAAATTTAATTTGAAAAGGAGTGCGATATTGCTTAATTTGTTCAACTGACACAGCAAAAGAAGAAAGCATATGTTGAACGTCTTGCAAAATAACACTTCCTTCTTGGTAAGGCTATGCAAACAAGAAGTTTTCATCATGCATGATAATCTTCAAACCTCCCAACCTCAAACCTCTTGTGATAGATTGATTGCCACTGCCTATCACCTATTGCAAGAGGTTACGAAGACAAGCTTGAAAAAAAATGGAAAGCGGAAGAAACATAAGACCAAAAGTGCAAGTTCATTTCAACTAAAACACATTTCAAAATTCTAGAGAAAATTATTCTAAATTCCCCTCTAAGTAATCTAACTATTCAAAAGTCCCGTAAAATGTACAAATGCCTAGCAAGTCCCTTAGAACTTGGTTCTAAATAAAATTTTTCATGGATTGACCAAAATGCCTGTGCTACTCCTCCAATTCCCCTGAACCCCTCTCTCCGATTCCCTTCCTCCTCCTCCCTCCAAGAGCTTCCATGTTTCGCCGGTGAAAAATGATGCCCAAGAAATAGGGCTTCAAGCTCTACCCTCAAGAACTCTCTCATCATCAACACCTTCACCCCTTTTGCCCCTCTAGTTAGAAACTAAATTGCAACACCATATCATGGAACGTATCATCCATGATGTGAGCAGACCGAGCATAAATCGATCAGAGACGAGCTGATTGATGTGAGTAGACCAAGCAGATCATCCACGATGTGAGCAGAGCGAGAAGAGACAAGCGGTAACTATTTGAACGGTGAAGTGACTTCGTGAATGGCAAGGGCATAGTAATGAACGGTGGTGGTGGGATGAACGACGTAGTGCTTACAAGAATGTCGAGGGCTGGCATGACCTTGAAGAAAATGCGTGATACTAACCCAGGTGAACAGTGTCATTTTGGACAATTCATAGAAAAACTTATTTGTAGCAAAGTCTCTCACAATCATTTGCACACTAGGTGGACTTTAAGCAGTTAGTACGAATGGTTGCATGCTTACATGGAACTTTACTGTGATTTTCCCAAAATTCTATCCAAACATCTTGCGGCATATTTTACTTTCAATTATTCATACAGAAATATCTAGTATTATAAAGTTTTTTATTGTGCAACATTATCCTTCAACGATTAAAAATGATGTAATATTTCTCTTACCATTAATAAATTTTTTGACCATTAACATAAAAGGACCTAAAATTATCAAAAAAAGGACCAAAAAATTTATAAACAAGTACCTTATAAAACAATTAATATTAATTAATTTTCCTAAATTACAAATAAATACAATTAAACAATGTTATTTCTTACCTTGCAAAAGACCAAAAACCATCTTGACCAACCACTTTAATAGGCTACCGAACAACTGTTGGCAACAATACTAGTAACTAATTAAAAATAATAATAAATATTTTTAATAATATCCTTTTAAGACACTAGCACTTTAATACAAAAGAATTTTTGCAACTATTATTGCCATCAGTGATAATCCGATAACCACTCAATAATTGATTAAAGTGGCTAGTTAAAATGATATTTTAGATTTTTTATATATGTAAGAAATAACAGTAGTCTCTTGAACTTTATTTGTAATTTAAGGAGCTTAATCAAGATTAATTTTTTTATAGGGTCATTTAATGTAATTTTTGAAATCTTTTTTTATAATTTTTAGGATCAATTAAAGTAATTTTAATTAATGAAATCAAATGAAACTGAAGCTATAAATAAATAAAGTAAGAAAATGAATATCATTTTATAAATAAACGTACAGTATGAAAATAAATAAGTCATTTATATTGTTTATTTAAATGAGGATAATTTTATTATTTTTATCATAAATTTAACAAACATTCTGTATAAGTCATTTAGTAAAATTTTAAAAATTTAAAGATTTTTTTTTTCATTACCTCTAATTAAAGGTATCTCACTAAAATTTTCCACTATTTTTATCCCAACATCTTCTCAGATGCATTCGCTCGCTCTACAGAGTTCTTTCCGAGTACCTTTCAATTGTTTTGCCTTTTCACATTTTCCCCTTCCCTCCACACTTATGCTCTTGCTTTTTGCCTTTCCTTGTGTCAGACCACTTTACCAACATTCGTAGGTTATAGGTGCATCTTCTTTCTCCTATCTCATTCTCACCGTACGCATAACACATGTATATAAATAAATGCATCTTTCTCTATCTTTCTTTTGTATACATATCTACATTAATTTGTGTATATATATACATATAGATGCACATATACACCCCCCTTTCGTTTCTTTCTCTTTACATATACAGTAATTGAAACATATTACCCGTTTAGTTTTCTTTTCTTTTTCTCATTTCTTTTCTTTTCTTTCTCCATCTATTTCCTCAAGATTGCACCAAAAGGCTGTTGGCTAATTTTTCTTTTTCTTTGATAAGCTATATATATATATATATAAATTATACAATAAATTAGTTAAACCCTTACCTGTATATATAAATTACAAAGGTCAAATAAAATTAAGAGGTGCATAATTTTGAGTATAAAAACTTAAAGAGAACTTTAGACCCTTTAGGACAGTTTTAAGGTCCTAGCTAAAATAGTTTTAGGGTAACCTTAGAGTGGATTCAGAGTGAATTTTTAGTAGTTTTAAGTTATATATTGATATTTTATATGTGTATGCTTTATGCAGACTCTCACTAAGAGCTCTTCTTGTTTGATTTTGCTATGTAGTTGCTTGTACTCAAAGAGAACAAGTAATTTGGGGTTTTTTCATATATGTGCAAGCTCTTTGTTTGATAACAAATACATATAATTATAAATTTAATTGTGAGAAATTAATATATTACTTGAATCCTGTTAAGCATGCTTGCGGTTTGACTATATATTATTGTTAGCGTTTCTTTTCAAGCATGCTTGTAAATGCACATTAATAATGTTTGTTTTATGAAAATTGTATATTATTAAAGAGTAATTTATTTCTTTCAAGCATGCTTGTAAATTAAGTTGATAAAACGAGATGTTTCTATTTCTTTTTAAGCATGCTTGTATGCGATATAAATGTTGTATATGTGCAGTATGTATTGGAGAATGGTTGATAAGGAGATGATGATGTTGATTTATATATGAATCAATGACCATGTGGTTTGCTTTCACTTTACATGTGGTGGTTGGCCTTATGTAAGGCCCTGTTCTTTAATACTTACCGGGCCAGGTTCATAAAAGGGATTGGAACATGAGACAGTGACATCTCTTCATTGGATTTCTTAAGGAGGGAAGCCATAGTTGGGGCTCAAATTCTATACCTTTGGCCGGGTATATCTTGATCTTCGGAGATGTAATATCACAATTTAAATTTTAACAGGTAATTTGAGTTAATAAAAACTTTAGAGAATATTTAAAGGTAAGTAAATTAGTAGAAGATAATTATCAAATCTAATTTAAGATATAATTTCAAATTAAGAATTTTAGAAATTATTGTCATTGTTACCATCATCATCATCATTAAAGAAGAAAAGAAATGTAAAATAGAGAGAGATTAGTAAGAAAAAGAAAAAGAGGGTGGATAGTTATCTATTACATCGGTGTGCGAAGGAGGTGTATATATATATACATATATATATATATAAAATAAAAAGTAAAGAAAAACAACAAGTGTGGGACCCACCCCTTTATTAATCAACACATGCCAATTCCTTTCTTTCATTTCCCTTTTCCCTTTATAAATCAATCAATTTCTCTCATTAGAGCACACTAGATCTTAAATCAAGTTCAAAAAGACCTAATACACTTGATTAATTATATTATATTACAATCATATACATATATTGAAATTTGATTCTTCTATGGTCAATTTTCACTTTTCACAAACTTTGCACAAGTTGCCATTTATTGGCATAGCTTAGCCCACTTGACTTTTTATAATCACATTCATGTACATTCACATTACAACACGTGTATTACTCAATCGTAGCCATAAATTACTCATTTCACTATAATTTCTTACTTGAACTTAAGATTCACCATCAATCACAACAATCCAACACATATTCATCTCAATCATAGCCCCTAATTCATTTCATTACAAATACATATAATTTAGGCTATGATTCTGCAAAAATCATTATTCAAATCATGCATGCAACCCTATAGCAACTCATTACACGAATATGCACAAGATCTTAGCATACATGGCTTCTCAACTCAAGTCGGTCTAAACTCTCTTCCCTTGCCTTATTCATTGTCCAGTCTTAAAAACATGTAATCACAAAAGTGAGATAAAAATCTCAATAATAAAATAACTCACTCCTATTGACTATCACACGCAATAGTATAAAAGTAAAGCATAGTATATCATTTAAATGTCATGTCCACTTATATTTATATAACACGTAACCGTTTTCAACTTTTTTATCACTTTTACATAACAATCATAGTATCTATGAGCATGATTACTACTCACCAAACCTCCAAATCACCTCGACACAAAATCATAGACCAGTCTTAGACCAATGTACACTCTTATTGGCCTTAAGCTCACCTATAATGGTAGAATCACCTAGCGAAAGATGTTTTATCGCACATACGGACTATGATTTCCCTAAATACATACTGGGATATTGTTGACTCTAACATCGTATCATATAGATAGTAAGGAGTCTCACATATCTCCAACACCATACCTCAATGGGCATTAAGGAGATCTTTTCTAACACTGCACCTCAATAGGTATTAAAGAGAATTATTTTTAATACCGCACCCTATCAGGTACTAAGAAAACCTTTCCATATATTTTTTATCACCACCTCCACTCGGGTGAACTTCCACCCCTATGATTATGCTTTTCGAACCATTTAAGGTTCCCATATACCATTTTACTCATTTCCTCACATATAGCATATATATTAACATACCATTTGAAAACACTCATTTTAATGCTTTCATTCAATCAAAAGCTATTTCATGCAACATTCATACAATGCTATAAAACATGCTTAATCCAAAATAAGTTCATGCATTACATAGTATACTAACACACAGTTATAACAAACAGTCAAATAAAGGAAGTTATTTGGTTACCTCAGCCCTTCTATCATTAGAAAGGTTACCCGTGGATTTCAGCAACTTTTATAGCTTATCTTAAACCTCCTTTCTTTACTCACATGTCCAATATGCCAATATGAACATATCTGGCACATTTAGTCATTTGGTTCATTTTGACCAAAAACTCATATTTACTACTTAGGGCTATATTTATCCGTAAACTCTTTTATATTTATCTATTTTAGGTTCATCATTACCCGATTACTAGTTTACATCACCTCAACATGTCTTATTTCACTCAAACATAATTTTTTTCCCTAAAATATCTCTCTCTCGAGCTAAAATTAAGCCTACGGGTTCAAAACTCTACCGCTCAATTTTAAACTAGTTGCAAAGGTCTAATTTAACTTTCGAGAACCTTTTTATTACTATTAGGAAAGAATCAAATCCCTTAAATTCTACTAATTCAATTCCTCTATAACTCATTTTCAAAGAAATTTTTGTAGAATGGAAGGTAAGAGTTATACGTTGCTTACCTAACAAGTAATAAATCCAAAGCACTTTCCATTAGCCTAAAATGGCTTGCTCTAACTTCTCAACCCTTCACCTCTCCTTCTATCCTGTGTTTCTAAATTTTTACTTCTAAAAATCACCAAATTTCATGACTTAAGAAGTGATTTTCTAATCCATGTGCTACGACACATGCAGCACAAGCCTCGACGTATGGCACAATGAGATTTATTCTCATTACATGCGATTGCTTTAACCTGAAACGCACTCCTTTCACCTGTATCTATTCATACAACACACCAACAAGTAAATTCACCAAGTAATCATTTAAATCTCTAATCTCACACTAATTACCACTTTTCCTTGATTAACCACTAATCATGGGATTAAGAAATTCAAGATGTTACAATAAGACATCATGCTATTTGGACGATCATCAACTAAGTTATGAAATTGACTATTTTTTAGCAATTGAAGACAGTTGTGCACTTTCAAAATTAGAAATATTGTATGTGAAGAAAACAGTAAGGTGACTATTCCAACATTTAGATGACATTTCATAAGGTATTATGCAAAGGAAAATGTATATTTCCCTTGAGAAGGGTAAAGTTAAAGAAAAAAGTAACATGAGTCTTGATCACTGTGGAGCGAACAACATAGAAACCCATAAAATCAAGAAGAAATTGCTCACAGTTTAGAGTCAATGGAAGAGTTACACCGATAAGAGGGATAGTCATTAGAATTTAAAGAGGGTAATTAGGATTCTCTAAGGGTTTTTTTGGTGATCGACATTAGAAAAACCATCAAGACAAAGATGTTGACACCAGGTTTCATGCATCCATTCAAGATTTTAGAACAAAATGGACTTCTTGCTTACAGAGTTGCATTGCCACCCTAAATTACTGGTATACACAACGTATTTCATGTATCACAACTAAAGAAGTATCAACCTGATCCTTCCCATATTATTGAACATAAGGAGATTGAACTTATAAAAAATATGAAATTCAGAGCTAAGCTGAAAAGGACTGTGGATTACAAGGATAAATAGTTGAGAAACAAGACCATGAGACTGGTGAATGTAATATCCTCATCTTTTTGAATAGATATGTAGTTTATAGTTACTAACTCAAATTTTGATGATAAAATTTTTAAAAGGATGGAAGAATTGTACATCCCAATTTAAATTTTAATAGCTAATTTGAGTTAATAGAAATTTTAGAGAATATTTAAAGGCAAGTAAATTAATAGAAGATGATTATTAGATCTAATTTAAGATATAATTTCAAGTTAAGAATTTTAGAAATTATCATTGTTACCATTATTACTATTATTATTATTATTATTATTATTATTAAAGAAGAAAAAGAAATGTAAAATAGAGAGAGATTAGTAAAAAGAAAAAAGAAAAAGAAAAAGAGGATGGATGGTCACCTGTTGCGTAGGTGCGTGAGAGAAGTGTATGTACATAAAAAAAATAAAAAATAAAAAAAAGGAAAGGAAAGCAAAAAATGTGGGACCCACCCATTTATAAATCAACACTTGCCAATTCCTTTCTCCATTTAGTAAATAATTTTTATTAAATATGAATGAGCAATTATTAATCATGATTATTTGTTGAAGCACGATCTACACTTATCTCTTTTTATAACCAAACTCTTTCATATTCTTTAATTTGTTAGTTAGTAAATGACTTTTTGTTAAATTTAAATAGGTATTTGTTAATTAACGAATGACTATTTATTAAAACATGATATGCACTTACCCCTTCCAACAATCAAGCTCTTTTAGATTCTTGATCAAACTTGTCAATTAAAGAATAACTTCTTATTAAATACAAATGAATATTTTTTTATTAATGAATGACTTCTTATTGAAATATGATTTACACTTGCCCCCTTTCAACATCAAGCTCTTTTAGATTCTTAAACTTGTCATCAGCAAATAATTTCTGTTAAATGCGAATAAGTACTTGTTAATTAACAAAGGGCTACTTGTTAATTAAAAAGAAAAAGCATGGATATTATAGTATTTTTCATTTAAAATTATTTTTAAATCAGTCTCTTAATACTGCGGTGATATTTCATAATGTTTGGTCCTTAATTAATATTAAATTATCATAACAGTCATTGAGTGATATTTTTTCCTTCACTTTTTCTTTAAATTTTCCTAAAATATGAGCATTTCAAAGGAGATTGGAAAAAAAGTTCATCTCAGACATTTTAAGAACAACTTTATCTATGCCTATATGCAGCGTGTTTTATGGGAAAGGAAATGAAATATTAATTGTATGTTCTACCCATAATTATGATATTAATTGATATTTATTATGTACAAAATTAGAAAATTGTTGATTTATGTGTTTTAAGCTAAACAACAAATTTATCGATATGTAAGATTTAATTAGAAATATATTATACATAGGGATGGAAGAAGTACTCTTCATGCTACAATATAAATCATTATTAACTAATAACTTCTAAAAAATGTTGATTAAAAATTTGATTTTCTAACAATTTTCACATTTTTTCAATCATAATTTGAGTAAAATAAATATAATGGTTGACTTATTTAAAACACCATTATTTCACACCATTAGTTGGATAGAATACAGTAAATTTAGTGTAATTGACAAAATATATTAAACCTATCCAATTGTCTTAGATTTTGAACTAAATGGGATTTTTAAAAAAATATTTTATATCATAGTCATGGGTAAGGCATCATATACAAAATTATCACAAACAAATTTTATATATATATATATATATTAATTAAATCATATACTTTCTCTGTTCAAAAATATAAAATATTTTTTAAAAAGTTAGATATTTAAAAATATAAAACATTTTAATCTTTCGAGGTGTAATCATTATTTTTTTAAAAGTGTCCCTATTGATGAATGATTTTATATTTATTATAAGATATTAATAGGGATAAATATAAAAGATAAGGTTAGTTTAAAAGTAGATAACTACTTTATTGGGGATAAAATTTGGTTAAAAATATCTTATATTTTTAATAGAGGGAGTAATCATTACTTTATTTCAAGCGAAATCAACTTTAATATGTTGGATATGTATTAAATTTTATAGAAGGTCACATTATTCAATATGAATATTATACATTACTATCTCTAATTTTATTTAAAGTCACTTTTAGTAGAAAACCCTTAAATCTTATTAACTTTATTTTAAAATTTAATAAAATTTCACCTTTATCCTCTAATAAAAACAAAAAAAAATTAATAGAAAATATAAAAAGATAGGGTTAGTTTAAAAGTAGATAACTACTTTATTGGGGGTGAAGTTTGATTAAAATATCTTATTTTTGAATGAAAGGAGTATCCATTAACTTTATTTCAATGAAATCAACTTTAATATGTTTGGATATATATTAAATTTTAGAAGGTCACATTATTCATATGAAGATTATACATCACATCTCTAATTTTATTTATAAGTAACTTCTAGTAGAAAAACCTTAAATTTTATTAACTTTATCTTAAAATATAATAAAACTTCCACCTTTATCCTCTAATAAGAATAAAAAAATTATTTTTAATAATTTTTCCTAACATTTAATAAGGATAGAGAGAAAAAGATGGATATGAAAAATGATGAATGTCTTATAAATGGAACTAAAATTAATCTTTTTGCCCTTCCTTATAAATAAATATAGAGGAATATTTTAAACTCCCTACAATATAACAATATATGAGACTTTTTTAATTTATTATAAGAGTACAAGACAAGGTAAAAAAATGACCATTCAACATCTCAATATCAATATGAAAATTGAGATTTATGACAGAGAATTATAATATAAGTCACATTGTTTAAATTTTTACACAATTTTAAACAATTTTTACATATTTCCTTAGAGACTCCTACAATCTTATTATTTTTCTTAATTGTTTTCACACATTAATCAGAGCTTAAAAGTTGGAAAGATAAATAAAATCTTTTGAAAACCTTGAATTATTGTCTATAAAAGTTAAAAGATACTCCCCTAGTCCTTTCTATAGGATACAAAGAATTTTTTAATACTATTCATAAATTATTTTATTAAATTTTTAACATAAATTTTTGTTTTTACCCTCCATTGAATATTGAAGAGAAAAATATATTGTTAAACTATGTATATTTAATAGAGAGAAATTGATAAATTGTTAATTTTAAAATATAGTTAATAAATTTAAAATTTTTTTAATTCTCATTCATGTTAAAAATTCCTTATAGACATGGAGCCGCATCTAATTCATTCATATCATTGTCACAAGTAACGTGCGTCTAGGAATAAATAAATAAATAAATAAATAAAGGTGGGCGACCGCATGGAGATGAGATGTATTCCATTGTGAAAAGTGTTAATTTTCAAATGCCGTTCATTTGTTGGCAAAAAAAAAAAAAATGCCGTTCATTTGGCGCTCTTGAAAGCTTGGAAAGTCAATCAAATCTGAAGCTTAAAACTCGCTGCCATCCTCCTTCATCACTATTGCCATTTCTCAGCAAAGAAGAAAGTGGGAAGAGATCACAGAGAGAGAGAGAGAGATCTGTTTTCTGCATATTTTTGAATATAGTTTGATCAGAAAGCCATGGGTGCTGCAGCTTCGTCATCTTCGTCTTCCAAGAAGCATGAAGTGTTTCTGAGTTTCAGAGGTGAGGACACTCGCAGATCCTTCACCAGCCATCTCCATGCAGCGCTATGCCTGAGAGGTATAGAGACCTACATAGATTATCAGCTCCCAAAAGGCGATGACATATCCAAATCACTCATCCAAGCAATCGAGGATTCAAGCATCGCTGTTGTAATCTTATCCAAGGAATATGCCTCCTCCAAATGGTGCTTGAATGAACTCGTCAAGATCCTTGAGTGCAAAGAGGTTAACGGACAGCTTGTGGTTCCCATTTTCTACAAAGTAGAGCCATCTCATGTACGCAATCAAAGAGGATCTTATGAGGAAGCATTTGCAAAACATTCGAGGCAAAACCCAGAGAAGGTGGACCAATGGAGACGAGCCCTTTTTGAAATTGCAAGTTTAGCTGGTTGGGACTCTCAGAACTGGAGGTCAGTCTTCATTCTCTAAGACTAAATCTTTGAATCATTGTTTCATAATTTTTTTCCTTTGATTCATCTTCCTGATCATATAAATTGCGTTTTGTTTTCATGAATTCATGCAAGTGTTTCTCATATTAGCTGACCGGGCATCTAATTAACTGGCAGTGAATAATAATTTTGGATGTCCAGTACAATATAAAATATCTATATATATTTATTTATTTATTTGGGCTAGCCCATGTTTAGGATATCAATTGCACCAAGCTAAAGCTTACGATGCAAGGTTCTACAAGGAAAAAAAATTACTAATATGACATACTTTTTAAGCCATAAATCAAGAAGTTAATCCATTTCTAAAACATGGTTATATTTGGGTTAAAGATAAATTTTTTTCCTATACTTATTTTTTAGGAACGCTAAGCACCTATATTTTTAAGTGAGGAAATTTTTTTCCTAAAATAATTTTTGAGTTCAAAAATGCCCTGCTATTAGGAGGCCGTTAATGTGCCATTTTCTATTGAGATGGCATGTGCATGGAGTTCATGCACAGTGACAAAGTAAAACTCTGTGATCATGTTAGGTACTAATTTTTTTTGGGTAGAAATCCTTTGGTACTAATTTATCTATAAACTCTTTTTTTAAAAACGTAAACATCATCAAGTCTTTTTCTAAAAGTACGAAATACCTTGATGTCTTATTAAAATAAAATTTAATAAATATTGCTAAAATATTAAATAGTTTCAGATTTAATAATTTAAATATCATTATTATAAATATTCATTCAAAATTTATAAATTATTTTTTAAATATTAACAACTCAAACTAACATTTTATAAATTTATAAAATTTTTTATTTTTTATATATCAATCTTCAATCTTTTTCCGAAACAGTGCCCAAATTGTTATGCGTTTTGTGCATTATAAACTTACTTGTATTTTTAATATTAATAAGTTCCTTAAATTTTGAAATCATTTTCTGTAATGTTTGGTTAATTAATGATTTCTTCAAAATATTGCAATGCCAAATTTATTACTTTCTATACATTGCAATTTATAAAAATAAAAAAAATGATAAATCAGGACTAACAATATGTCAACAAAAATGTTTATTTAAAAGATATCAATTTATTTCATTAATGTGCTATAAAAAATGTTACTTAATAAGAGAAAATGGAGAGATGAGAAAAAATGTTACTTAATAAGAGAAAAAAAAATTTCACTAATTTTGAGTTTCATCCATTCATTTTAACGCAAAATTATAAGGTATACAAAATATTACAATATTAACTTGGATGGTGTAATATTTTAAATAATAATATTTAATTATTAAATATTAAAATACTTAAAATTTAACAACATTTATTAAATTTTTATTTAACAAGACTTCAAGGTGGCCAGCGCTTTTAGAAAAAGATTTTAGGGGTTCATTACTCTTAAAAAAATTCAAGGGCAAATTAGCACCCAAAGACATGATCAAAGTCTTATACTGTCACTATGTGTGGGGCGTACATGATACGTCAGTAGAAAAATAAAAAAAAAATAGCTGACTAAAGAAGGGGTTTTGCTTTAAAAAAAAAGTTTAAGGATAAAATTATCCCACTTAAGAGTATAGGATGCCCAACATTTCTAAAAATAAGTATAAGGATAAAATTAGACCTTAATTCCTATTTATATTTAAAATTAGAAAATCCTTGATATTTCATCTAACGAAAAAGCTTAACAATTTTGTAGAAATCTTAGCAACACTTCCCCTATAATTAAAACCTTTCCAAAAATCCACAATACAATTTACAAGCAGAATATCTTATTAATAATGAGCACAATCCCATCTAGCCAATAAGTAGAGTATACAACCAAATAAAAAGCCTAGCTAGCCTATATAGAACACCTAATGATATTTAAAATAAATTACATAAAATTCTTATAATTACATCAAACGAAGATACTTTTCAAGTAAAACTCCACTCAAACAACAGCTCTAAGCCCCTCAATATTAGTAAAAGGTTTTTGGTTTTGACTAATAAATTTGAGACAAAAAATTTATCTTTGGGTGAATAATGTCCCATTGTAGATTTAAAGAAAGAAAAAGGAGACAATATATATTATATATAAATATGAATTCCACATAATAACCATTATCATGTTAAAAACACATGTTGCTTAGTTCAAAAAATCGTATATAAATATGTAAAGCAAATTACATACATAACCGATTATAGGTATAAAGAAATCAAGTGAATGTCCAATTATAACATTTCCTTAAACAACTGAACTATATAATTCATTCTTTTTCTAAAAAAAAATTCCATGAACAGACCAGCAAATAGCTCTTATAAAAATCAATTTTAAGAACAATAAGTTACAAAATTTCATCTTTTTATGGTTTTTTCAAAATAATTAATAAGCATGGACACAAATTCATGAGGGTAAGTAACTAACAAGTGTCGACATACAGTTTATAAGAATAGTAACCAAGCACGATGGAAGACTATGAAACAAGTGCGGAAGGAGCCACGAAACAAGTGCAAAAGGAGGCCTATGAAACAAGCGTGAGTATGGTGCCATGAATACCAAGCTAGTTCGGATTTGTTTGGATATAGGAGGCGCAGTAGAAGATTAAAAAATTTAAAATTTTTATCCCAATATAGACTGAACGAACTTGTTTAAGTTAAGATGGATAGAAGAATACCTTTTAAGTTTCAAATTTCACGTGTGTTCTGTACAAGAGTTTGGATCTCAGAAGCTGATAACGTAGATCTGCTCCCTTTACCGATATCCACACGAACAGCTCTCTAATTCAAAAATGTGCTAGCACTCCCAACATCCATTCATCTTTGAACATCATTCTACTCTTT